>NW_027507791.1:29230145-29335145 GCF_037356315.1 Lithobates pipiens
CCCTTACAGTGAAAGGGGACTCTGTGGGCTCGGATGTAAAGGGCAACTCTTGTTATGAACTTCATATGATTAGAGATGTTATTTAATAGCAATATATATTTGTACAGTTTATGCAAATTGCTGTGCTCTGCCAAAATGTTTGGTTTGGACTTGAAGAAAAGGTGGCAACCCTAGTCAAACCTGATTATGGTTGGAAGTTTCTGCCTGGGGACATCTAATCTCTATATCAGAGGTAATTGTCTGCACACCACATAAGAAAACAATAAGAAGCTTTGCAAGGTTTGAGGTAGAAACACAAACTTGCTGTCTGCCTGACTGTAGACATCAGGGTTCTCCGTATCTACCTGTCGGATTTTGGAACCTGGGTCGGAGAGAACTGCCAAATGACCTCCAGGAATATATATTGCCTGATGCTCCTTGGCTGTGCCCACCTGGGGGTCATAGCCTACCTGTACCTCAAAGAAGACCAGAAGACGATCATAGACCCCGTGAGTCCAGGAAAAAATGAAACGGAGCCTTGCCCGGCGACCTCGCCATATTTACAAGGGCCAATCCATGTCCACTTTCCGAAGTCCCACAGACTGGAAGACGTGATACAGGAGAACCCCAATGTGACCCAAGGAGGCCGCTACGAGCCCCCCGACTGCATCTCCAAAAAGAAGACCGCCATCATCATCCCTCACCGGAACAGAGAGGTCCACCTTAGATACCTCTTGTACAATTTGCATCCGTTCTTGCAGCGCCAACAGCTGAACTACGGCATCTACGTCGTCCACCAAGCGGGCAGCTTCACTTTTAACCGCGCTAAACTCATGAACGTCGGCTTTAAAGAAGCCATGAAGGACGAAGCCTGGGACTGCTTGTTCTTCCATGACGTGGACCTCATCCCCGAAGACGACCGCAACCTGTACACCTGCGCCGAGTTCCCCAAACACGCTTCTGTCGCCGTAGACAAGTTTAATTACGTTCTGCCCTACGAGTCCTGCTTCGGGGGCGTCTCCGCGATGACTCCCGAGCAGTATGAAAAAGTTAACGGATTTTCTAACTCTTACTGGGGCTGGGGCGGCGAGGACGACGACTTAGCGTCTCGAATTCAAATCTGCGGCATGCAGATATCTCGGCCGTCGGTCCTCGTAGGAAGGTATAAAATGATAAAGCACGATCCGGACCAAGGGAACAAGCAAAACCCGCAACGGTTCCAGCTTCTGACACAGACAAATGAGGCTTGGAGACAAGACGGTCTAAACACCCTCGAGTATAAACTGCTGTCCAAGGAGCTTCTCCCGCTCTACACCAATATCACGGTGGACATTGGAACAGATAATCTTGGTCCATCAAGAAGGTGAGACTGGGACCGGATGTACAGTATACCGGTCGCTTTGCCCAATTTTCCAGACTCGTTCCTCTCTACCTCCATTGGCTTTTACTTAACCCAAGACTTTGTAACCTTTATGTCTCTTCCTATCGTTCCATGATTAGTCCAACGAGTCTTGGCCGGATCAACTTTTGTTGGTCAACCAGTCACAGAAATGTACAATTTTATTTAATTGGTTTGCATTTAATTGTTATTTATTTTCTCGTGTTTACTTAATACAAATTTTTACAAAAAACAAGCAGTGCCTAGACCCCTTCTTATCAACGTACATCTAGGTGGGAGAATGGTGAAGGGTTTACCGGAGAATGGAAGACGTGCCCCCAACTGGGCTAATCTTTCGGTTCCCCCAATTTTGATGGTGTCATTTATTCTTCTGGTCTCTTTTATTGTCTTGTTGGAGAGACACCAAGACAACAAAGTACCAGATACGTCACATCTACCATGGGTGAACCCTTGCCCCAAGGTCTTGTTGAGTCCTCTCCTCATGAATTTTCCAGACTCGTTCCTCTCTACCTCTATTGGCTTTTACTCAACTCAAGACTTTGTAATCTTTATATATCTCTTCCTATCGTTCCATGATTAGTCCAACGAGTCTTGGCCGGATCAACTTTTGTTGGTCAACCAGTCACAGAAATGTACAATTTTATTTAATTGGTTTGCATTTAATTGTTATTTATTTTCTCGTGTTTACTTAATACAAATTTTACAAAAAAACAAGCAGTGCCTAGACTCCCTTCTCATCAAAGTATATCTAGATGGGAGGATGGCGAAGGGTTTACCGGAGAATGGAGGACGTGCCTCCAACTGGGCTAATCTTTCGGTTCCCCCAATTTTGATTGTGTAATTTATTCTTCTGGTCTCTTTTATTGTCTTGTTGGAGAGACACCAAGACAACAAAGTACCAGATACGTCGCATCTACCATGGATGAACCCCAAGGTTCAAGGTCTTGTTGAGTCCTCATGAATTGAATTGAATTGAATTGCCCCAAGGTCTTGTTGAGTCCTCATGAATTTTCCAGACTCGTTCCTCTCTACCTCCATTGGCTTTTACTCAACCCAAGACTTTGTAACCCTTATGTCTCTTCCTATCGTTCCATGATTAGTCCAACGAGTCTTGGCTGGATCAACTTTTGTTGGTCAACCAGTCACAGAAATGTACAATTTTATTTAATTGGTTTGCATTTAATTGTTATTTATTTTCTCGTGTTTACTTAATACAAATTTTACAAAATACAAGCAGTGCCTAGACCCCCTTCTTATCAACGTATATCTAGATGGGAGGATGGCGAAGGGTTTACCGGAGAATGGAGGACATGCCTCCAACTGGGCTAATCTTTCGGTTCCCCCAATTTTGATTGTGTAATTTATTCTTCTGGTCTCTTTTATTGTCTTGTTGGAGAGACACCAAGACAACAAAGTACCAGATACGTCGCATCTACCATGGATGAACCCCAAGGTTCAAGGTCTTGTTGAGTCCTCATGAATTGAATTGAATTGAATTGCCCCAAGGTCTTGTTGAGTCCTCATGAATTTTCCAGACTCGTTCCTCTCTACCTCCATTGGCTTTTACTCAACCCAAGACTTTGTAACCCTTATGTCTCTTCCTATCGTTCCATGATTAGTCCAACGAGTCTTGGCTGGATCAACTTTTGTTGGTCAACCAGTCACAGAAATGTACAATTTTATTTAATTGGTTTGCATTTAATTGTTATTTATTTTCTCGTGTTTACTTAATACAAATTTTACAAAATACAAGCAGTGCCTAGACCCCCTTCTTATCAACGTATATCTAGATGGGAGGATGGCGAAGGGTTTACCGGAGAATGGAGGACGTGCCTCCAACTGGGCTAATCTTTCGGTTCCCCCAATTTTGATTGTGTAATTTATTCTTCTGGTCTCTTTTATTGTCTTGTTGGAGAGACACCAAGACAACAAAGTACCAAATACGTCACATCTACCATGGGTGAACCCTTGACCCAAGGTCTTGTTGAGTCCACGTGAATTATGGTTTGGGTCTGTACTGTATA
The DNA here is from genome assembly GCF_037356315.1 of Lithobates pipiens. Lineage (NCBI taxonomy): Eukaryota > Metazoa > Chordata > Amphibia > Anura > Ranidae > Lithobates > Lithobates pipiens. The sequence goes on from NW_027507791.1 coordinate 29,233,548, forward strand.
TATCTACCTTTTACAATGTTGGATGGAGAGTAGAAGGATTAGAACCCTATGGAACCCCTCAACATGTATTTTCTGCTTTTAAAAGAACCCACTATGTTGTTTTAACTGCTGTTTTTATCCACTAGTAATATAATGGTGTCCGTGTGAATCAGTGCCGGAACTACCAGGGTCGCAAAGGTCGCATTAGTGCCGGGGGGGGAGGGGGGGGTCTCAAGATAGCAGGAAGGGGGCCTGCAGCAGAACATGTGAAAGGGTCCTGCTGCAGGACCGTGAGAAGTCCTGTGATTTCCTTGTGACTTCCCTGCGACTTGCTTGCGATTTCCTTGCGACTTTTGTGATTTAACATTGCCGTCTATGGCACCAAAGTTGCAGAAAAGTAGTGTAGGAACTTTTTTTTTGTGTGTTGCTGCAACTTGAGTCGCATTGATTAGGACGGCACCCAGGGGCCAGGACAACGGGTGGCTGCCCTAGGCACTAAGGTATAATGTGAGGTGGGTGGGGCGCCACAAAGAGATTGGGGGGAGGGGATTTGTGTTTGAAGGGGAAATTCGGGGGGGAGGCAGGGGGTAAGAATTTGTTGTAGGAGCGGAAATTTGGGGGTGGGGTGGGGGCTAAGATTGGGGATTTTTGTTGGGATGGGAGACTTGGGGGGAGGCAGGGGGTAAGTATTGTTCTAGGAGGGGAATTTGGGGGGGGGGGTGCTAGGAGATGTAATTTACAGGGATTTGTGTTGGGAGGGGAATTGGGGGGGAGGCAGGGGATAAGTATTGTTCTATGAGGGGAAATTGAGGTGGGGTGTAAGGAGTTGTGATTTACAGGGATTTGTGTTGGGAGGGGGGATTTGGGCAGAGGCAAGGGGTAAGTATTGTTCCAGGAGGGGGAATTGGAGGGGGGGAGTGCTAAGAGCAGAGATTTTTGGGGGGGATTTATGTTGGGAGGGGAGATTTGGGGGGAGGCAGGGGGTATTGTTCAAGGAGGGGAAATTGGGGGGGGGGGGTGCTAGGAGTTGTAATTTACAGGGATTTATGTTGGGAGGGGGGATTTGGGGGGAGGCAGGGGGTAAGTATTGTTCTAGGATGGGAAATTGGATGGGGTGGTAGGAGTTGTCATTTACAGGGATTTGTGTTGGGATGGGAGATTTGGGAGGAGGCAGAGAGTAAGTATTGTTCTAGGAGGGGGAATTTGTGGGGGGGGGGTGCTAAGAGGGGAGATTTTTGGGAGGATTTATGTTGGGAGGGGAGATTTGGGGGTAAGCATTGTTCTAGGAGGGGAAATTGGGGGGGGGGGGGGCTAGGAGTTGTAATTTACAGGGATTTGTGTTGGGAGTGGGGATTTGGGGGGAGGCAGGGAGTAAGTATTGTTCTAGGAGGGGTATTTTGGGGGGGAGAGTGCTAAGAGTGGAGATTTTTGGGGGATTTATGTTGGGAGGGGGGATTTGGGGGTAAGTATTGTTCTAGGAAGGGAAATGGGGGGGGTGCTAGGAGTTGTCATTTACAGGGATTTGTGTTGGGAGGGGGGATTTGGAGGGAGGCAGGGAGTAAGTATTGTTCTAGGAGGGGAAAGTGGAGGGTGGGGGAGTGCTAAGAGTGGAGATTTTTGGGGGGATTTGTGCTGGGAGGGGGGATTTGGGGGGAGGCAGGGGGTAAGTATTGTTCTAGGAGGGTAAATTGGGGGGGGTGCTAGGAGTTGTAATTTACAGGGATTTGTGTTGGGAGGGGGGATTTGGGGGGAGGCAGGGAGTAAGTATTGTTCTAGGAGGGGGAATTTGGGGGGGGGGAATGCTAAGAGTGGAGATTTGTGGGGGATTTATGTTGGGAGGGGGGATTTGGGGGGAGGCAGGGGGTAAATATTGTTCTGGGAGGGGAAATTTGGGGGGGCTAAGAGCGATTATTTACAGGGATTTGTGTTGGGATGGGAGATTTGGGCGGTGGTAGAGGGGTAAGTATTGTTTTAGAAGGGGAAGTTTGGGGGGGGGTGCTAAGAGTGATGATTTAGGGGGAAAGGGGATTTGTGTTGGGATGGGAGATTTGGGCGGAGGTAGAGGGGTAAGTATTGTTCTAGAAGGGGACGTTTGGGGGAGTGCTAAGAGTGATGATTGAGGGGGGAGGGGAATCTGTGTTGGGGGGGGGGGATTGGAGAACAAAGATTTGTCCTGGGAGGGGGGCATTTGAAGTAGGGGGAGAGAAGATGGGTACTAAGGGTGAAAATTTTAGAGCTAGAACATTTGTGCTAGGAGGGGTGAATTGTGCTTGAGGGGGGGGGATTGGAGCTGGGGGAGGGGGTGGAAGGAAGACGATTTTTCCTGGGGAGAATTTGTGCTGGGAGGGGGGCATTTGAAGTGGGGGGGTGTGTACTAGGAGGGGAAATCATTTTAGGGGTAGAGGATTTGTGCTAGGAGGGGTGAACTCTTTTTAGGGGGGGAGGTTAGGGGATGGGCAAATATTTGTGCTGAGAGGGGGTATTTTAGCAGGAGAGGAGGGGAGATTTATGCTTAGGGGGGAGTTTTGCTGACATATAATGCTCATACATCTTGGGATGGGGGGTGGGGGGGTGGCAGTTTGGCATGTTGGCCCTGGGCTCTAGATGACCTAGTCCCGGCACCGACTCTTTACCCCCTCTGAAGTTAATGTGTTTTGACTGATCATGTGACTTTTCGCATCGCAAGTTGCACGATAAGTGGCACCAGTGGGCTTATAAAGGGGGCGACGGGAGCAAAGTAAATCAATGGGAAGGGCCCCATGGCTCGGAGCCTGAGGAAAGGGCCCTGGGACTGACGGAAAGACCCCGAGCAGTCAGGGGGCTCCTTTATGGTTTCTTGCACTGGAGCCCCGAAGGTTCTAGTTCCGTCCCCCGCTCAATAGTCCAGATACAATTGTATTCCAGTAAGGGTCAAAAGCCGCGTACACACGGGCGGACTGTCTGGCCTACTTAGTCCGCCGAAACACATTTCAGCGGACAGTCCGCTCGTGTGTGGGCTTCAGCGGACTTTTTCAGCGTGCAGTCTGGCGGACTAAGTATTTCGGAATGTTCGTAATACTGTCCGTCGGACTCGCATTTCGGCGGACAATCCGGCCGTGTGTATGCCAGTCCGCCGTACTTTTGAAATGAGCGGGCTTTTCCCGCCCGGAGAAAAGTCCGCTCATTTCGAGCGGGTCTCCAGGTAGGCGGGGCCCGCGAAGGAGGCGTCGCTGGCCCCGCCGCCTGGTATGGACTTAAAGTGGAACCCCAACACCGAAAAAAATCGGCGTGGGGGTCCCCCCAAGTCCACAACAGACCCTTGTCCAAGCACGCTACCCGGCCGGCCAGGAAAGGGGGGCGAGCGAGCGCCCCCCCCTCCTGAGCCGTACCAGGCCGCGTGCCCTCAACATGGGGGGGTGCCTTGGGGAAGGGGGGGCCGCGCGGCCCCCCCACCCCAAAGCACCTTGTCCCCATGTTGATGAGGACAAGGGCCTCTTCCCGACAACCCTGGCCGTTGGTTGTCGGGGTCTGCGGGCGGGGGGCTTATCGGAATCCGGGAGCCCCCTTTAATAAGGGGGCCCCCGGATACCGGCCCCCCACCCTATGTGAATGAGTATGGGGTACAATGTACCCCTACCCATTCACCTGTAAAATAAAAGTACCAAAAAAAAACACAACACACGAGATAAAATACTTTATTGCACAGCTCCGGGGGTCTTCCGTCTTCGGGGGTCTTCTCGCCGGACTCCTCCGCTATCTTCTTGTAGCTCTTTTGCTAGCGGAGGAGTCCGGCTTTCTTCCTCCCCGCCGCCGGCCTCTTCTCCCGACTTCGGGGGTCTTGTCCCCCTCTTCGGTTCTTCTGCCGGGCCACCGCGCCTTCTTATAGCTCTTTTACAGGCGGTGGCCCGGTCTTCTGTCGCCACCGCCGCCGCCTGTTCTTCTTCTTCTTCTTCTTCTCCAGGAGATGTTGACACGACGCTCTATCCGGCCACAATGCCAGGGACGCGCTGCGCGGCCACTTATATAGGGACAAGGGGCGGTGTCACATGGCTTTATGTCACATGGGTTGGTCACATGGGTTGATGTCACATGGGGACTATGACATCGTAAGGGGGCGGGGTCACCATGTGACACCAACCCATGTGACATAAAGCCATGTGACATAAAGCCATGTGACACCGCCCCTTGTCCCTATATAAGTGGCAGCGGAGCGCGGCCCTGGCATTCCGGCCGAAGAGATCGTCGAGGCAACATCTCCAGGAGAAGAAGAAGAAGAACGGAAGGCGGCGGCGGCGGCGACAGAAGACCGGGCCACCGCCTGTAAAAGAGCTATAAGAAGGCGCGGTGGCCCGGCAGAAGAACCGAAGAGGGGGACAAGACCCCCGAAGTCGGGAGAAGAGGCCGGCGGCGAGGAAGAAAGCCGGACTCCTCCGCTAGCAAAAGAGCTACAAGAAGATAGCGGAGGAGTCCGGCGAGAAGACCCCCGAAGACGGAAGACCCCCGGAGCTGTGCAATAAAGTGGTTTTTTTTTGTACTTTTATTTTACAGGTGAATGGGTAGGGGTACATTGTACCCCATACTCATTCACATAGGGTGGGGGGCCGGTATCCGGGGGCCCCCTTATTAAAGGGGGCTCCCGGATTCCGATAAGCCCCCCGCCCGCAGACCCCGACAACCAACGGCCAGGGTTGTCGGGAAGAGGCCCTTGTCCTCATCAACATGGGGACAAGGTGCTTTCGGGTGGGGGGGGGCCGCGCGGCACCCCCGCATGTTGAGGGCACGCGGCCTGGTACGGCTCAGGAGGGGGGGCGCTCGCTCGCCCCCCTTTTCTGGCCGGCCGGGTAGCGTGCTCGGACAAGGGTCTGTTGTGGACTTGGGGGGAACCCCCACGCCGATTTTTTTCGGCTTTGGGGTTCCCCTTTAAGTCCATACCAGGCGGCGGGGCCAGCGACGTCTCCTTCGCGGGCCCCGCCTACCTTGAGACGTGCTCGAAATGAGCGGACTTTCCTCCGCGTGTGTGGGCGAGTCCGTTCATTTCAAAAGTAGGGCGGATAGTATGGCGGACTTAGTACGCCGTATTAGTCCGCTCAAAAAGTGCCGTGTGTGGGCAAGTCCGTTCATTCGAAAGTATGATGGACTGTCCGTCGGATTGTCTGACGGACTAAGTTGGCCAGACAGTCCGCCCCGTGTGTACGCGGCTAAAGAAACAATAAAAGGACCATCCAACGCATTTTGGAGGTCCACCATCAGGGCATGCAGTAGGAAACAACGTATCGGGATTCGGGAATAACGAATGGACCTTGAAGAGGATTTTATCCAACGTAATGATCTTCCTCAGATCATCCCACCAGCAGCTGGTTTGGGAAGCCCCGGGGAAGGACCTCTGAAGGACCTCTGAAGGACCTCCTTGACCCTTTCTGGAATAAAACTCAATCTGGACTGTTGACCGGCGGTGTGGAGACCCAATTCTTTTACCGTGGGATGAACCTCACATAAGAAGAAGTACCACGGCTAGACTCCGAGGAGATCTGGTCCCACGTTTGTTGTTAGTAACGTCTTTTACAACTCAACCGATGTCAACGCACCGCAAAGAAGACAATGGGCAGGAGGTGACTCTTCCCGGCAGTAGGAAACAAAGGTTTTCCTGGAGATATCCCAGACCGAGGACGTAGAGGTAGCAATTTTCTTCATTATCCCCTCCCCCTCCCTGTGTGAGATAACAATGAATGGTGTGTAGACGGGTGTGTGAAGCCACCTACCTTAAGGTGTGCACCTCAAAATTGAAGCGCCCACGCCTGTGTGTGTGTTTGTTTATATATATCTATATACAGACATACACTATATTGTTAAAAGTATCAGGACTTACCTTGTATGACCTTAAGTATTGGGACGCCTGCCTTTACACGCACACGACCTTTAATGGCATCCCAGTCTTAGTCCGTAGGGTTCAATCTTGGGTTGGTCCTCCATAACAGCTTCCAACTCCTCTGGGAAGGCCGTCCACAAGGTTTAGGAGGGTGTCTATGGGAAATGTTTGACCATTCTTCCAGGAGACCATTTGTGAGGTCAGGCGGTGATGTTGGACGAGAAGAAGTGGATCAAATTCATCCCAAAGGCGTTCTATGGGGTTGAGGTCAGGCCAGTCAAGATCCTTCAACCCTAAACTCGATTATCCATGTCTTTATAGCAAAAAAAACCAAACCCCCCCCCCCTTTGGTGGGTGGGACTTTTAACCACTTGGCGCCCAAGCTACGTCATATGACGTCATGGGCTTTGTGGCGGTATTCATTCAGATATCGGCATTTTCAGCCGGCATCATAAGAACGATCATAGCGGCTGTTCCAGTGCTTGATCGCTCTTACGGGCGGCGGCCCCTCCCTTCGCCCTCCGGTGCTTCTACCGACTCACCGCTTCCATCGGTGAGTCGGTCACAGGATCTGCCGGCCCTCGGATGATACCATAGAGATTTCCGGCGGACCAGATGGTCCCCGTAGTTTCTATGATCTTTCGGAGGCCAGGCGTGATGTTATGACATCACGCCTGGCCTCTGCATTCAAATTAACGGCGCCACCTTGGCTGGGAAGCCGTGATCGTTTTATTTGTAAAAGAGCTATAAGAAGGCGCGGTGGCCCGGCAGAAGAACCGAAGAGGGGGACAAGACCCCCGAAGTCGGGAGAAGAGGCCGGCGGCGGGGAGTAAGAAAGCCGGACTCCTCCGCTAGCAAAAGAGCTACAAGAAGATAGCGGAGGAGTCCGGCGAGAAGACCCCCGAAGACGGAAGACCCCCGGAGCTGTGCAATAAAGTATTTTATCTCGTGTGTTGTGTTTTTTTTTGGTACTTTTATTTTACAGGTGAATGGGTAGGGGTACATTATACCCCATACTCATTCACATAGGGTGGGGGGCCGGTATCCGGGGGCCCCCTTATTAAAGGGGGCTCCCGGATTCCGATAAGCCCCCCGCCCGCAGACCCCGACAACCAACGGCCAGGGTTGTCGGGAAGAGGCCCTTGTCCTCATCAACATGGGGACAAGGTGCCTTGGGGTGGGGGGGCCGCGCGGCCCCCCCTTCCCCAAGGCACCCCCCATGTTGAGGGCACGCGGCCTGGTACGGCTCAGGAGGGGGGGGGGGGGCGCTCGCTCGCCCTCCTTTCCTGGCCGGCCGGGTAGCGTGCTCGGACGAGGGTCTGTTGTGGACTTAGGGGGGACCCCCACGCCGATTTTTTCCAGCGTTGGGGTTCCCCTTTAAGTCCATACAAGGCGGCGGGGCCAGCGACGTCCCCTTCGCGGGCCCCGCCTACCTGGAGACGTGCTCGAAATGAGCGGACTTTCCTCCGCGTGTGTGGGCGAGTCCGTTCATTTCAAAAGTAGAGCGGATTGTATGGCGGACTTAGTCCGCTGTATTAGTCCGCTTAAAAAGTGCCGTGTGTGGGCAAGTCCGTTCATTCAAAAGTTTGGACGGACTGTCTGTCGGATTGTCTGACGAACTTAGTTGGGCAGACAATCCGCCCGTGTGTACGCGGCCTAAGGGACGATATATTATCTTACATGCAACCGTACATGGAACCCCCCTTATTTTGGTCTTGGTCTCCCCCCTTCCGGGTCACGGCTGCGGTATTTGCTGATCTCAGTGTACATTTTGCCTCCTTACCTAGCTGCCCCATGCTCATCCTTGGGGAATTATAACTCTGTGTTGCAGCCGGCCTTGGATTAGGGTTTGCCACATCATCCCTTTAATCCAGGACACATATGAATTACACGGGTTCCCGAGGCTGATTTAATGCAGATAAGCCACCAAGGGAGTTTAATTGTCACCTTAATCAGCCACAGAGCCCGTGTAGATTAATGCGTGTCCTGGATTAAAGGGGTGATGTGGCAACCCTACCTTGGATAGGTTGAGACCTTTACAGTCTAAATCTAAATTATTTTCTATGTGGTGCAGCGCCTATGGATTAGACATGTGCGATTCGTTTTGTGCGAATCTCAAACTCGTAAGAATTTCCCTAAATTCATACGTTCGGGGAGGATCCGAAAATACGAATTTGCCATGCGTTCCGAATTTTTTTTAACGAAATACAAACTTTTTGTTTTACGAAATCCCCAGGAGGAAGTCAGCACAGCACAGGGATGGTGGGAGCCCCTCATAATGAGCACAGCAGAGGTACAGCCCCAGGAGGAAGTCAGCACAGCACAGGGATGGTGGGAGCCCCTCATAACCTCATAATGAGCATAGCACAGGGATGGTGGGAGCCCCTCATAATGAGCACAGAGGTGCAGCCCCAGGAGGAAGTCAGCACAGCACAGGGATGGTGGGAGCCCCTCATAATGAGCATAGCACAGGGATGGTGGGAGCCCCTCATAATGAGCACAGAGGTGCAGCCCCAGGAGGAAGTCAGCACAGCACAGGGATGGTGGGAGCCCCTCATAATGAGCATAGCACAGGGATGGTGGGAGCCCCTCATAATATGCACAGCAGAGGTACAGCCCCAGGAGGAAGTCAGCACAGCACAGGGATGGTGGGAGCCCCTCATAATGAGCACAGCAGAGGTACAGCCCCAGGAGGAAGTCAGCACAGCACAGGGATGGTGGGGGCCCCTCATAATGAGCATAGCACAGGGATGGTGGGAGCCCCTCATAATGAGCACAGAGGTGCAGCCCCAGGAGGAAGTCAGCAAGGCACAGGGATGGTGGGAGCCCCTCATAATGAGCATAGCACAGGGATGGTGGGAGCCCCTCATAATGAGCACAGAGGTGCAGCCCCAGGAGGAAGTCAGCACAGCACAGGGATGGTGGGAGCCCCTCATAATGAGCATAGCACAGGGATGGTGGGAGCCCCTCATAATATGCACAGCAGAGGTACAGCCCCAGGAGGAAGTTAGCACAGCACAGGGATGGTGGGAGCCCCTCATAATGAGCACAACTGTCACGTACCTGGTGGTAGAGCCCGACTTGCAGAAGGAGACCTCTCTTGCGGCTCAGACTCAAGGGCCCTGGTAGTGTATACAGGTAACACAAGAGTCAAGAGGGGCACGAGTGTCTGGCAGGATCAACAGCTGGATCAGGGAGTGCTGGAATCGGAGGGAAACTGGATCAGCAGGCAGGTGCAGGAAGCTGAAGCAGAGCAGCAGGCAGAGAGGCTGAACCAGGACACCAATGCAGGAACTCTGGCAGAGGTAGGACTTCAGGCAGGTGCTGGAACCACTACTGGAGATAGAGCAGCAGACGGCACCGGAACAGAAGGCTGGAAGCAGAGCAGTCAGACAAGCCGGGTCGGAGGTCAGGCGGTCAGCAGAGGTACCAAGGATCAAGCAGGTGGATGATCGGACGAGCCGGGTCGGTAAACGGGCAGGCAGCAAGGCACCGAAGGAACAAGCAGAAGGAAGGTCAGGCAGGCCGAGGTCAGATGCAGGCGGATAGCAGGAGCAGTAGGTAAACAAGCCGGGTCAACAGGTCACAGAAGGCAGGTTCTCAGAATCAGGGTACTCGCACGCTGTAGATCAGACAGCAAGAACCGGATGTGACCAACTGAGTTAAATAGCCCGCCTGGCGCCAACGAGCGCACACACGCGCGCACGCGCATGCGCACAGACGCGCACGCGCACACCCGCGAACGCGCACACGCGCACACCCGCGGCGGAAGGTCAAGACTGACCACTGCTGGCAGGATCCTCGTGACAACACATATGCACAGCAGAGGTACAGCCCCAGGAGGAAGTCAGCACAGCACAGGGATGGTGGGAGCCCCATCATCTAACGAAAATTCGTATTTCGGATAGGAAATTCTTCAACGGAATTTCAGATAAAAAAAAACAAACTTCCATCAGCATCGACATTGAGGTATATATATTTTTGCCTTTAAATTCATCGTAAAGAACGTTCGTACAATTTAACGAACCTAATGACAATTTGTATTTCGTACGAATTGAAATTGAATTTCGGACGCGAAATACGAAGTACGAATTAATTTTAATACAAACCGTAACGGAACAGAACGAAACGGATTTATTGACGGCGCCCGTGTCTACTATGGATATGTAGCTATGTGGCGCTGGAAATATCCTAATGCCAAGGTGTTCTCCTGCCAGCCCAGGTCTTATGCAACTCTCTCCAGAATAGGCTATGCTCTGGCCACCGGGGACTTTCCACCCTATGTCCAGACCGTAGCATACTTATCCCAAACAGTCTCTGACCACTCTATAATACAAGCGGGTTTGACTGCGAGCCACAGACCGTCGTTTCCGGACCTGGAGACCCAGTCCTCTCTGGAACTCCACGTCGGAAATCTCCGAATTCATCCCGACCAACGTGTCCAATTGCTGGTCCTATAACACGGACTCTGTAGCCCCGGGGGGGCCCCGTCTGGGATGTCTTTAAGGCGGTAGACAGGGGGTCATATATTTCACGCGTTAAATGATAGAGATACACTAGAAGATACGTTAGAAGAGGCGCGCACCCGTCATTTGGGCAGCCCCTTCTCTGCGACAAGAGGTATGCTCACGGAAGCTCATCGGGGAGCTCCAGCTTCACATGGTGGATTTGACCAGGAAGCAACAACTATACCTCTCTGTTGGCATTTGTGAGCACGGGGGGAAAAAAATGGTAGGCTCCTTGCCTATCCTGCCCATACGGACCTTCAGGATAATTCAGTTGGGGAAATTCAACTTCCAAACGGGTCAACTACTGCTGGTGCTCTGACTATTAACCAGACCTTTGCCGAATTTCTACAGCAACTTATACAACAATACGTCCAACAGGCCTTCTTAGGCTTCTTTGAATCTCTTGACTTCCCAACACTTAATACCCCCCCCCCCCCCCCCCAGCAGCTTTCCTTTAGATAAACCTATTACACTGGAGGAGGTAACTACGGCCATATGCCTGTTGCCGACTAATAAAACTCCAGGCCCCAGAAGGACTTCCCCCAGAGTGGTACCCGGCACATATAGAAGAACTGGCTCCTAAACTCCTTGAGACGTTCCAAGACTCTCTCACACTGGGGAAACTTCCAGACTCCATGAATGAAGCACTGCCACTAATAGAGGGAGCCACGGAATGATCCGACCCCAAGGGGAGGGGTAATGGAGGGGCGGGCATGACCTGGTGCCAGGAACCAACAAGTAAGAAAGGGGAGTGGTAAGCAAGGGGAGGAGCAATATAAAAGGGGGCGGAGCTAATGTGGCGCCAGTGCACGTGAGGATTTCACAGGAGGAGGCAGCTTTCCCACCCTCCCTCCCTAATGTGTTTTTTTTTTTGAGCATTAGGGTTATCGGTATCTGGCTTGGTTTTTGTTTTTCTTTTTTTTCTTTCAGGGGCAGATGCCTGGTCGTCCCAAACAGTGAAAACGGCCCTTTTGGGGGCTGCAGCGTTATCTTTCTAGTGGTCTTTGACGGTGGCGGTAAATGGAGGTGATCTAAAAGGGGGAGGGGGGGGCTCATCGGTAATATGGGCCCCTCTGGTGTATTCCCGAATGGTGGACGGAATACTGGGGAGGTTTCACTGCAGGAATTGGTTGTCTCCGAGCGGTCACAGCTGGAGGCCTGGTTATGTTAATGGTACCGCAGTGAGGTTGGTGTTTTTTGGTTATAAAGTGGGTCACCGTCAGAGATCACCAGACTGGATTTTGGTTTAAAATGTTGTTTATGGTTGTATATACATATTTATCTTTGGAGTGAGTTAAAAAAATGATTGGTTGTGTTAATAAAGGCTGTTGTGGCCAGTTTACTCCAAAGAGAAGGTGTGGTCTCATTATTATTAATGGTTGATAAGGGGGGGCTGGAGGTGGTATTGGGTTAATAATAAGAAAAGGGGACATTTGGGCTACGCAGGTCATGGTTATACCAAAACCTGGCAAAGAGGAGCTGCAGACAGTGTGGGTCCTACCGTCCCATATCCCTTTTAAATAACAATGCCAAAATTCTAGCTGAGATCTTTGCTCTTATGCAGCGTACACACGATCAAACAATCCGGTGGAAAAGTCCGGCAAACTCAAGTCCGCCAAACAATCCCCCCGTGTGTAGCCTCCGGCATACTTTTTTGACCCGACAGTACGGCGGACTTAGAATTTCGTGTTGCACATCAATCTGCCCGCCGTACTCGCATTTCGGCGGACAATCCGGCCGTGTGTATGCCAGTCCGCCGTACTTTTGAAATGAGCGGACTTTTCCCGCCCGGAGAAAAGTCCGCTCATTTCGAGCGGGTCTCCAGGTAGGCGGGGCCCGCGAAGGAGACGTTGCTGGCCCCGCCGCCTGGTATGGACTTAAAGGGGAACCCCCAATGCCAAAAAAAACGGCGTGGGGGTCCCCCACAAGTCCACAACAGACCCTTGTCCGAGCACGCTACCCGGCCGGCCAGGAAAGGGGGGCGAGCGAGCGCCCCCCCCCCTCCTGAGCCGTACCAGGCCGCGTGCCCTCAACATGGGGGGGTGCCTTGGGGAAGGGGGGGCCGCGCGGCCCCCCCACCCCAAAGCACCTTGTCCCCATGTTGATGAGGACAAGGGCCTCTTCCCGACAACCCTGGCCGTTGGTTGTCGGGGTCTGCGGGCGGGGGGCTTATCGGAATCCGGGAGCCCCCTTTAATAAGGGGGCCCCCGGATACCGGCCCCCCACCCTATGTGAATGAGTATGGGGTACAATGTACCCCTACCCATTCACCTGTAAAATAAAAGTACAAAAAAAAAACACAACACACGAGATAAAATACTTTATTGCACAGCTCCGGGGGTCTTCCGTCTTCGGGGGTCTTCTCGCCGGACTCCTCCGCTATCTTCTTGTAGCTCTTTTGCTAGCGGAGGAGTCCGGCTTTCTTCCTCGCCGCCGGCCTCTTCTCCCGACTTCGGGGGTCTTGTCCCCCTCTTCGGTTCTTCTGCCGGGCCACCGCGCCTTCTTATAGCTCTTTTACAGGCGGTGGCCCGGTCTTCTGTCGCCGCCGCTGCCTTCCGTTGTTGTTGTTGTTCTTCTTCTTCTTCTTCTCCTGGAGATGTTGACTCGACGCTCTCTCCGGCCACAATGCCAGGGACGCGCTCCGCTGCCACTTATATAGGGACAAGGGGCGGTGTCACATGGCTTTATGTCACATGGGTTGGTGTCACATGGTGACCCCCCCCTTACGATGTCACAGTCCCCATGTGACATCAACCCATGTGACCAACCCATGTGACATAAAGCCAACAATAGAAACAACATCTCCAGGAGAAGAAGGAGAAGAAGAAGAAGAAGAACGGAAGGCGGCAGCGGCGGCAGAAGAACCGAAGAGGGGGACAAGACCTTTAGTACGCGGCTTTAGACTTCAGATGGTCATTCTGTCCCTCATTCCCCCCACCCCCCCGGATCAGTCCGGTTTTATGCCCACCAGAAGCACTTTCGACAATATCCATAGATTGTATTGGTATGTCCATAATCCTATCCCTGGATGTGTTAAAAGCCTTTGACACTGTGTGCTGGCCCTTTCTTTGGGAAGCTATGGCATGAGTGGGTATTGGTCCACATTTTATTCAATGGGCCCATTTATTATACGCAGATCCAAAGGCTAGGGGTCCGCACTAACAGGGACAACTCTGAACCATTTATCTTTGAAGAGAGGTACCAGGCAAGGTTGCCCTCTCTCTTCACTCCTGTTCACTTTGGCCATTGAGCCGTTGGCCCTTTCTTTGGGAAGCCATGGCATGAGTGGGTATTGGTCCACATTTTATTCAATGGGCCCATTTATTATACGCAGATCCAAAGGCTAGGGGTCCGCACTAACAGGGACAACTCTGAACCATTTTTCTTTGAAGAGAGGTACCAGGCAAGGGTGCCCTCTCTCTTCACTCCTGTTCGCTTTGGCCATTGAGCCGTTGGCCCTTTCTTTGGGAAGCCATGGCATGAGTGGGTATTGGTCCACATTTTATTCAATGGGCCCCGTTTATTACATGCAGATCCAAAGGCTAGGGGTCCACACTAACAGGGACAACTCTGAACCATTTATCTTTGAAGAGAGGTACCAGGCAAGGGTGCCCTCTCTCTTCACTCCTGTTTGCTTTGGCCATTGAGCCATTGGCCCTGGCGGTGCGAGATAGGAGGGCATCCACTCTGGTCCAATGAAGGAGAAGATCTCCCTCTACGTAGGCGATGCCCTTCTATAGTTAGACGGTAGAGAGAGCTCATTTCATAAATCGCTATGTGTCGTGAAGGAGTTCGGTGCAGCTTCGGGACTACAGGTGGGTTGGGAAAAATCTCAGGCCCTCCTTATAGGCCCCCCCCCCCTTTCCTGTTGGTTATCTACAAAGGTGGCATATTCAATTGGCATCCTCCTTTAAATACCTAGGTATTCAAATACATGCCGACATTTATAAATATGAAGAACTTAACATCACTCCTATAATCAAACAAATGATAGATAGGTTTCATACCTGGTCGTCATTGCCCCTTAACCCAATTGGTCGCATAAACATATTGAAAATGATTCTTCTACCAAAACTTCTCTACTGTTTTCGAGCTGCCTCAGTCTTTTTCACAAAAAGTTTTTTTTGCAAGAATTGACTCCGCTCTTTCCTCCATTTTTTTGGAATGGCCACCAGCCTCGTATAGCCAGGTCCTCTTTACAGGCTGCAAACACCGCGGACGGCCTGACTTTCCCAAACTTAAGAAATTACTTCCTTGCCTCCCAACTTACCTATGTCCACGCTTGGTTACATTCTGACCCACTGACTTCTGCCACGGGACTTTTATTGACTTTATTTGAACCTCCTACCTCTCTATGGGATAAACTCCATAGAGAATAGCAATCGGGTGGTTCTAGATTCTCCCCTGTCGAGGTTCGTTTCTTGGCCTGGAGGGAGGCGGGGGGAAAACTCTGACACAGTCTTCTAAGGGTACTTCGCCACAGACCCCCTCTGTGGCGGAACCTCAACCTCCCTGAGCTCTTCCGTCACCCGGACTCAGCATGGTGGAGTCGATTTGGTATTACACATCTAACCCATATAATCAAAGAGAATACCTTACTATCTTTTGATGTACTCGGGCTTAAATATGACCTAGACAAGTAATTTTCCTTCAAATATCTCTTGCTCAGACACACCATCTAGGCACAGATTGGGTCTTTGACCGCTGAGCTCACGGAATTCGTCTATTGAAGATCTCCTGCAGGTTCTGGAAATTGACAAAACTGGTCGACAAGCTTTTATGGTCGCCTCCAGCTGGTACGGAGCTGACCCTTTTCAGAACTCTCATTGCAAATGGCTATTGTCTATGCCTGAGCTTTCTGAAGAGGACTGGGAAGAAGCAGACGGAGGTATGTTTTCAGGACATAATTAGCACTGCCGACCTACTGATACAATTAAAGTTTATACGCCGCCCGCACTATACTCCAGCTAAGCTGGTCTGGATGGGTTTGGGACAAGATACTGCATGTGCTAGATGTGATATGAGTGCTGCTGCTGACTTTTTCCATATGTTCTGGATAGGGATGAGCTGAAAGCCCTCCAGTTCGTGGCAGAACATGCAAACACTATTAAAGTCTATGGGACACGAACGTGAAAAATCATAAGTGCTAATTTTAAAGGCTAATATGTAAGTTATTGTCCTAAAAATGGTTTGAGGACCCGGGTCCTGCCCCAGAGGACATGTATCAATGCAACAAAAAGTTTTAAAAACTGACATTTTTTCTGGAGCGGGGGGGGGGGTTGGGTGTCTATAGTATGTCTGTAGAGTGGCGCATTTTTCCCGTGTTTAGAACAGAATGACATTTCTAAAGGAATAAAAGTCATTTAAAACTACTTGCAGGTATAATGTAATGTCAGGTTCCGGCAATATAAATTGCCGGAACCTGACATTACACATTACACCGAGCCTATTACCAGGCCCTTTGGGTTTGGTATGGATATTAAGGGGAACCCCACACCCAAATAAGAAAAATAAAAAAGGTGTGGGGCCCCCAGGCCCTATATACTCTGAACAGCACTATTCAGGCGGTCCCCAGGTTACAAACAAGATATGGACTGGAGGTTTGTTCTTAAGTTGAATCTGTTTGTAATTTGGGACAGGTACATTTTGTAAGTGTAGCTCCAGCCAAAAAATCTATTTTTAAGGTTTTTGGAAAACATAGGGAAGGGTTATCATCCCCCCCCTGTAACATTTGTTTTCCTGTCTGTGCCCCTGTTCAGAAGATTTCACCTCACTTTCTGTCCCAATGACAATTGGATTTTGAAAAATTTGGGGTTATTATGGAAACAGGGATTGGTGATAAAGCATCAGTGGAGACACCTGTTTCCCATATTAACTCTTACAGGAGAGAATTTCCCTTCCTCACTTCCTGTTGTCTCCCTCCATTTGTAAGTAGGAGTCATTTGTAAGTCGGATGCTTGAAAATAGGGGGCCGCCTGTATATACTATTCGGCCTGTGCTATATACTCTTTGGAAAATTGGGCCTTAGGTGTTACTCTTGGTGGGTGCAGGAACGGGCCCTGCTGTGAAATATTAGATTAAAAATTGTATTTATGTGCCCCTGTTAAACAGGGACAGAAAAATTGAGCCTTAGGCAGTGGCAGTGGTGCCACAATACTGAAACCCTCACAGATACTCTTGTTGAGCGCAGGAATGAGCCCTGCTGTTAAATATTTGATCAAAAATTTTAATTACACACCCATGTTAAACAGGGGCAGAAAAATTGGACCTTAGGCAGTGGTAGTGGTGCCCTGAACCAAAAATATTCTTAGAAGCTATCATCATGAAGATTGAGGAGGTATAGGATAGTCACTCAGCATAATAGGATAGTCACTCAGCATATGCAGTCTTCAAGGGATCCCACATCCATAGAAAAAATCAATCAGTTACATCAGCATCAGGTGCTTGGTAGCTGATGATCCAAGACTGATACATTTTTATGAATGTGAGCCGATCAACAGAGTCTGTGGACAGGCGCACTCTGTGATTGGTTACAAAGCCTCCAGCAGCACTGAATGTGCATTCAGAAAGAACGCTGGATGCAGGACAGGCCAGTAGCTCGATTGCATATTGAGCAAGCTCTGGCCAGTGGTCCATCCTCAAGACCCAGTAACAAAGTGTATGTTCTGTTGGAAAGGTCTCCAAATCTGATCTTGCCCCTAGATATTCCTGCACCATATAATTCAGACGCTGGCGATGGTTGCTGGAACTGATCAGACCTGGGCGCTGAGGGCTGAAGAACTGTCTGAAGGCATCGGTCAGCCGGCCACCTTCTCCACCGCTCTTTCTGTAACTGAACGAAGCCTCAGCAACACATTGTCCAGCACCAGGAAGTTGTAACCTCCCAGGCTCTAGAAACGCATTGCACAAACCTTTCTGCAAGGCCTCCCGAAGACGTTTCATCCTTTGCTCCCTCTATGAAGGCTGGATAAGTTCTGCAACCTTACCCTTGTAACGTGATTCAAGAAGGGTTGCCAGGCAGTAATGATCCCCCTCCTTGATACCACGAATCTGAGGGTCCTTTCGCAGGCTTTGCAGGATCAGGGAGGACATGCAGCATAAGCTTGCAGAGGCATTCGATCCTGAGTCTTCTGGGTCACTAAGGATCACATGATCCTCAACCACCTTCTCCCAGCCACGTACAACTCCATGGGTTTCTGGGGACTGAAAATGATCCCTTGAAGACTGCTGCTGATGGTGAGTGTTATCCTCCATCTCCATGCTGACACAATCCTCCTTCTCCTCTTCTTCTTCCTGTGTGATCGGGGGACCCACAGGAATACTATCTGGATAAAGGGGGCCTTGAGAGGTAAGGAAGTCCTCCTCTTCCTCCCGCTGTTCTGCCTCAAGTGCCCTGTCCATTATTCCACAAAGCGCTTGCTCAAATAGGAAGACAAGAGGGACAGTATCATTGATGAATGCACTGTCACTGCTCACCATCCTCGTGGCCTCCTCAAATGGTGACAGGACAGTGCATGCATCCTTAAACAGTAGTCACTGGCGTGGCGAAAAAAAGCCAAGCTCCCCTGACCCTGTCCTGGTGCCATTCTCACACAGGTACTCACTAATGGCCCTCTGCTATATGTGCAGCCACTGCAGCATTGCCAATGTTAAGTTCCACCTGGTGGGCATGTTACAAATGAGGCAGTTCTTGGGCAGGTTGCATTCCCTTTGAAGGTTCAGCCCGCTGAGCACTGACATTATATGACGGAAATGACCACAGACTTTCCTGGCCTGCCACAGGAGATCCTGTAAGCCCGGGTACTTGCTCAAGAACCGCTGCACCACCAAATTCAGGATGTGAGCCAAACAGGGAACATGGGTCAAGTGTCCCTGTCAGAGGGCAGAAAGGAGGTTGGCGCCATTGTCGCATACAACCATTCCTGGCTGAAGCTGGCATGGGGTCAACCACCTCTGAGCCTACCCCTGCAGAGCTGACAGAATCTCTGCCCCAGTGTGGCTCCTGTCCCCTAAGCAGACCAACTCAAGCACCGCATGGCATCTTTTTGCCTGAGTGTTTGCGTAGCCCCTTGAACGCTTATGGAGCACCTCTGGTTCATAGGTAGTATATTACAAAAAGTATACCAGGAATGGCCTGCAGTCAGATATAGGCTTGGCTACAATGGCTGCAGTATATATATATATATATATATATATATATATATATATATATATATGTGTGTGTGTGAGACTGTCTGTGTATATATATATATATATATATATATATATATATATTAAATACACTGCAGCTAACTGAATAACCTGCCTGCCTGCTCAATCTAAATGACACTCTCTCTCCATCCACGCCATCAACACACTACACGGGGCTGACGTGCAGGCAGCCTTATATAGTGTGGGGCATGGACTTAGTCCCCCTGAGCCATGATTGGCCAAAGGCACCCTGCCTTTGGCCAATTATGGCTCTCTTAGCTGAGGGCGCTGGGATTGGCCAAAGCATGCAGGTCATGGTGCATGCTTTGGCCAATCATCATACAGCAATGCACTGCGCTCTCGCAGTGCATTATGGGGCGTTACACGGCGCTTGAATTTGGCCTGAACGCCCCATAATGTTTGTTTTTCGACAAACGTGCGAACACCCAATGTTCGAGTCAAACTCATGTCTGACCCGAACATAAAGCTCATCCCCAGTTCTGGACCTGTCCCGGACTCTCAACCTTCTGGAAGGAATTGTTTGCTTTCTTCGACCACAAACTTCATCTACCGGTACCTCGCACTCCGGAGGTGGGACTGTTGGGAATACTCAACGACCATGTTTACCGCACTCACGCCAGGACATTGTTACGTACATCCTACTACACTGGAAAGATGTGGGCCCTTTGTCAGCCCACTCCTTCTTCCACTTTGTTCATGGGGTGCTTCCCAAATTCAAATTGATATACAAGAGTAGGGCATGCACTAAGAAATTCACTAAAATCTGGTAACCATGGCTTGATGTTTTCGGAGAATTTCTGGGGGGGGGGTGTCCTTTCTTCACCACATTCCCGGGAGGCCCACTACTCCAAATGTATTTTTCAGCAAAATGTCAAAGTTAATAGTCGCGGATTGTCTTATATGAAACACCCAATACACGGGAGGACTCGGGACCTCTGCTGTCCTTATGGGGGTCGCATGTGTTGCAGGTTTGTATGGGTGGAAGTATGAAGGTATGAATGTGTGTTTCGAGGTACTTCTTTTGTTTTGATGGACTAGTAAACTTGTTCCATTCTCTTTACCATGTAAGGGCTCTTTTGAGTGCAGCTTGCACATTTGTAATTACAGTTCTTCTTTTGTTGTTGTGTCTCTATGTTACAAAATCAAAATAAACACCGTTTAATAAAAAGATTAGTGCTACAACAAGCAGAAGAACCCTTAATGTCCTCAGAGCAAGTTCTTCAGGTTGACCTTTCCGTAGCTAACGCCTCCTCCCTAGTAAAAATTGCAGCCCAGGCTGGTTAATCCGCTTCACTTTGAAGAAGCTAAACAATGGATCTTTTTTAGTAAAAAAAAATTAGTATTTGAGTACTTGCTTGCCTGGGTCCCCTGGACCATAATTGGACCTGAACCCCCTGCGGTGGTTACTCTACAAAATGCCTCGGGAGCAACGTATCACTGACCCTGAACTTGTAGCTACGGAGTTCAAAACCTTCTTTTCTTTGTCAAGCGATATGTTTTCTACAGTTTTTGAAACGCAATTTTTGGGAAGAAAATACACTTTTTTTTAATTTTAACCAGTTCCCGCCGAGCCGTCCAATCATTTTGCTATTGGCCTGGCGGAAACTGGTTAAAATGTAAAAAAAAGTGTATTTTTCCCCAAAAAATTCATTCGTTGGTTTAATTATCCTGACTGGACGTCACATAACATCATGTCAGGATGTGCCAATTGTGGGGTCACGCAGCAGTGTGATCTTCTTCTCAGTCTTCATGAGGGAATCGGTGGTCTGCAGTAACCAAAACTGCAGTGTTTATCCTCAGGACACATCACAGGAATCACCTCCATGGTTAACAGAGGACAGAATTAGAAATAGACTTGGGAAACTTAACATTAATAAATCACCGAGACCGGATGGTGTGCACCCAAGGGTACTTAGGGAACTTAGTCAAGTGATTGGCAGACCATTGTTCCTAATTTTTACAAACAGTCTACTGACTGGAATGGTACCAGCTGATTGGAGAAAAGCCAATGTAGCACCAATATTTAAAAAGGGCCCAAAATACATCCCTGAGAATTACAGAACAGTTAGCCTAACCTCAATAGTATGTAAACTCTTGGAGGGGATGATAAGGGACTATATACAAGATTTTAGTAATGAGAACGGTATTATTAGCAGTAACCAGTGTGGATTCATGAAGAATCGTTCTTGCCAAACCAATCTATTAACCATCTATGAGGATGTGAGTTGCCAGCTAGATAAAGGAAGGCCCATAGACGTGGTGTATCTGGATAAAGGAAGGCCCGTAGACGTGGTGTATCTGGATAAAGGAAGGCCCATAGACATGGTGTATCTATATAAAGGAAGGCCCGTAGACGTGGTGTGTCTATATAAAGGAAGGATCCGTAGACGTGGTGTATCTAGATAAAGGAAGGCCCGTAGACGTGGTGTATCTAGATAAAGGAAGGCCCGTAGACGTGGTGTATCTAGATAAAGGAAGGCCCGTAGACGTGGTGTATCTAGATAAAGGAAGGCCCGTAGACGTGGTGTATCTGGATAAAGGAAGGCCCGTAGACGTGGTGTATCTAGATAAAGGAAGGCCCGTAGACGTGGTGTATCTAGATAAAAGAAAGCCCGTAGACGTGGTGTATCTGGAGCAAAGAAGGCCCGTAGACGTGGTATATCTAGATAAAGGAAGGCCCGTAGACGTGGTGTATCTAGATAAAGGAAGGCCCGTAGACGTGGTGTATCTAGATAAAGGAAGGCCCGTAGACGTGGTGTATCTAGATAAAGGAAGGCCCGTAGACGTGGTGTATCTAGATAAAAGAAAGCCCGTAGACGTGGTGTATCTGGAGCAAAGAAGGCCCGTAGACGTGGTGTATCTAGATAAAGGAAGGTCCGTAGACGTGGTGTATCTAGATAAAGGAAGGCCCGTAGACATGGTGTATATAGATAAAGGAAGGCCTGTAGACGTGGTGTATATAGATAAAGGAAGGTCCGTAGACGTGGTATATCTAGATAAAGGAAGGCCCGTAGATGTGGTGTATATAGATACAGGAAGGCCCGTAGACGTGGTGTATTTGGATAAAGGAAGGCCCGTAGACGTGGTGTATGTAGATAAAGGAAGGCCCATAGACGTGGTGTATCTGGATAAAGGAAGTCCCGTAGATGTGGTGTATCTAGATAAAGGAAGGCCCGTAGACGTGATGTATCTGGATAAAGGAAGGCCCATAGACGTGGTGTATCTAGATAAAGGAAGGCCCGTAGACGTGGTGTATCTGGATTTTGCAAAAGCATTTGACACAGTTCCCCATAAACGTTTACTGTACAAAATAAGGTCCGTTGGCATGGACCATAGGGTGAGTACATGGATTAAAAACTGGCTACAAGGGCGAGTTCAGAGGGTGGTGATAAATGGGGGGTACTCGGAATGGTCGGGGGTGGGTAGTGGGGTCCCCCAGGGTTCTGTCCTGGGACCAATCCTATTTAATTTGCTCATAAACGATCTGGAGGATGGGGATGGGGGAAACAGTCCAATCTCTGTATTTGCGAACAACACTAAGCTAAGCAGGGCAATAACTTCTCCACAGGATGTGGAAAACTTCCAAGAAGATGTGAACAAATGAATGGGGGGAGGGGCAACTACATGGCAAATTAGGTTCAATGTAGAAAAATTAAAAATAATGCATTTGGGTGGCAAAATTAGGAATCCAATCTATACACTGGGGGGAGAACCTCTGGGGGGATCTAGGATGGAGAATTACCTGGAAGGAATTGTTTGCTTTCTTCGACCACAAACTTAATCTACCGATACTTCGCATCCCAGAGGTGGGACTGTTGGGAATACTCAACGACCATGTTCACCACACTCACGCCAGGACATTGTTACGTACATCCTACTACACTGGAAAGATGTGGGCCCTTTGTCAGCCCACTCCTTCTTCCGCTTTGTTCATGGGGTGCTTCCCAAATTCAAATTGATATACAAGAGTAGGGCATGCGCTAAGAAATTCACTAAAATCTGGTAACCATGGCTTGATGTCTCGGAATTTTTTTTTGGGGGGGGGGGGTGGGGTGTCCTTTCTTCACAACTTTCCCAGTAGTCTCACTACTTATGTACTCCAAACGTATTTTTCAGCAAGATGTCGAAGTGAATAGTCGCGGATTGTCTTATATGAAACACCTAATACACGGGAGGACTCGGGACCTCTGCTGTCCTTATGGGGTCGCATGTGTTGCAGGTTTGTATGGGTGGAAGTATGAAGGAATGAATGTGTGTTTCGAGGTACTTCTTTTGTTTTTATGGACTAGTAAACTTGTTCCATTCTCTTTACCATGTAAGGGCTCTTTTGAGTGC
This sequence comes from Lithobates pipiens, assembly GCF_037356315.1. NCBI lineage: Eukaryota > Metazoa > Chordata > Amphibia > Anura > Ranidae > Lithobates > Lithobates pipiens. The sequence continues at coordinate 29,256,426 of NW_027507791.1, forward strand.
AGCTTGCACATTTGTAATTACAGTTCTTCTTTTGTTGTTGTGTCTCTATGTTACAAAATCAAAATAAACACCTTTTAAAAAAAAAAAAAAAAAGATTAGTGCTACAACAAGCAGAAGAACCCTTAATGTCCTCAGAGCAAGTTCTTCAGGTTGACCTTTCCGTAGCTAACGCCTCCTCCCTAGTGAAAATTGCAGGCCAGGCTGGTTAATCAGCTTCACTTAATGTAGAAAAATGTAAAATAATGCATTTGGGTGTCAAAAATATGAATGCAATCTATAGACTGGGGGGAGAACCTCTGGGGGGGATCTTGGATGGGAAATTACCTGGGGGTCCTAGTAGATGATAGGCCCAGCAGTGGCATGTAATGCCAAGCTGCTGCTAGTTTTAGAAACCACTGATTAACACTGATGGGGCTCCACTGAGGCACACTGATTGGCACTGATGGGGCTGCACTGATTGGCACTGATGGGGCTGCACTGATAGGCACTGATAGGGTTTCTCTGATGGGGCTGCACTGATTGGCACTGATAGGGCTGCACTGATGGGCACTGATGGGGCTACACTGATTGGCACTGATGAGGCTGCACTGATGGGCAGTAACGATGGGCACTGATGGGGCTACACTGATGGGCACTGATGGGGCTGCACTGATGGGCACTGATAGGGTTTCTCTGATGGGGCTGCACTGATTGGCACTGATGGGGCTGTACTGCTGGGCACTGATTGGCACTGATGGGGCTACACTGATTGGCACTGATGAGGCTGCACTGATAGGGCAGTAACGATGGGCACTGATTGGCACTGATGGGGCTACACTGATGGGCACTGATGGGGCTGCATTGATGGGCACTGATAGGGTTTCTCTGATGGGGCTGCACTGATTGGCACTGATAGGGCTGCACTGATGGGCACTGATGGGGCTACACTGATTGGCACTGATGAGGCTGCACTGATGGGGCAGTAACGATGGGCACTAATAGGGCTACACTGATGGGCACTGATGGGGCTGCACTGATGGGCACTGATAGGGTTTCTCTGATGGGGCTGCACTGATTGGCACTGATGGGGCTGTACTGCTGGGCACTGATTGGCACTGATGGGGTACACTGATTGGCACTGATGAGGCTGCACTGATGGGGCAGTAACGATGGACACTGATTTGCACTGATGAGGCTAAACTGATGGGCACCGATGAGGCTGCACTGATGGGCACGGATAGGGTTTCTCTGATGGGCACTGATTGGCACTAATGGGGCTCCACTGATTAGCACTGATGGGGCTGTACTGATAATTTGCGTAAATGTCTACTGTCACAGGAAAGCCAGTTATCGGCTTTCCTTTCCTCACACACTGACAGCGCAGAGGAAAAGAAATGCCAACAACTGCCATTTGTTTACATGTGATTAGCTGTGATTGGACACAGCTGATCACATGGTAAAGGGCTGCTGTGATTGGCCTTCTACCTTGATCTGTGATCAGCGAGCACGCCTAATCACAGAGAGCGTGCCCAATAAGCACACCAAGGGCATGCAGGTGGGGGCGGGCTTCTGGGAGGAAGTCAATAGATGCCCTCCCAGAGTTGAATGACCACGCTGTGGCCACCCAGAACTACACGGGAGAATCTTCTCAACGATCTCAGCTGGGACCATAGTCACCAAGAAAACAATCGGTAACACACTACACCGCGAGGGACTGAAATCCTGCAGCCCCCGCAAGATCCCCCCGCTAGGAAATCACATGTACAGGTCCCCCCGCTCAGGAAATCACATGTACAGGTCCGTCAGATTTTTGCTAATGAACATCTGAAAGATTCAGAGGAGAACCGGGGGAAAGTGTTGTGGTCAGAGCAGACCAAAATCGAGCTCTTTGGCATCAACTCAGCTTGTTGTGTTTAGAGGAGGAGTGCTGCCTCTGACCCCAAGAACACCATCCCCCATCGTCATACATGGAGGACCTATGACACCAAGAACACCATCCCCCACCGTCATACATGGAGGTCCTATGACCCCAAGGACACCATCCCCCACCGTCATACATGGAGGACCTATGACCCCAACAACACCATCCCCCACCGTCATACATGGAGGACCTATGACCCCAAGAACACCATCCCCACCGTCATACATGGAGGACCTATGACCCCAACAACACCATCCCCCACCGTCATACATGGAGGACCTTTGACCCCAAGAACACCATCCCCACCGTCATACATGGAGGACCTATGACCCCAACAACACCATCCCCCACCGTCATACATGGAGGACCTATGACCCCAAGAACACCATCCCCACCGTCATACATGGAGGACCTATGACCCCAAGAACACCATCCCCACCGTCATACATGGAGGACCTATGACCCCAACAACACCATCCCCTACCGTCATACATGGAGGTCCTATGACCCCGAGAACACCATCCCCCACCGTCATACATGGAGGACCTATGACCCCAAGAACACCATCCCCCCACCGTCATATATGGAGGTGGAAACATTATGCTTTGGGGAAGATTTTTTGCTAAGGGAACAGGACAACTTCACCGCATCAAAGGGACGATGGACGGGGGCCATGTACCGTCAAATCTTGGGTGAGAACCTCCTTCCCTCAGCCAGGGCATTGAAAATGGGTCGTGGATGGGTCTTCCAGCATGGCAATGCCCCAAAACACACGGCCAAGGCAACAAAGGAGGGGCTCAAGAAGAAGCACATTAAGGTCCTGGAGTGGCCCAGCCAGTCTCTAGACCTTAATCCCATAGAAAATATGTGGAGGGAGCTGAAGGTTCGACTTACCAAACGTCAGCCTGGAAACCTTCATGGAGTACTGGAATACTGGAATACTTGGAGAACATCTGCAAAGAGGACAAAAATCCCTCCTGAGATGTGTGCCTACCTGGTGGCCAACGACGAGAAACGTCTGACCTCTGTGATCGCCAACCAGGGTTTCTCCACCTGGTGATCCCATTCATCAGCGGCTCCCGCAGGGCTACACACGCTACCTTTTCCGCTTCTGGACTGCCTACCTGCAGTCCAGACCTTTCACCAATAAAAAAATCTGGCGTGTGTTGAAATGAAAAACAGGACAAAGAAGACCCAGAAGTGGTGAGCAGTAGTTGGAGCCAAATATCAGGCAAAGAATGGGACAACATTACTCTCCCTGAACTCCAGCGACCGGTCTCCTCAGTTCCCACACCTTTACGGGGTGTTGGTTAATAGAGAGGGGAGGCTACACCGTGCTAAACATGGCCCTGCCCCCAACTTTTTTGAGGCATGTTGCTGCCGCCAGTTTCACGACGACCTGATATTTTTTTTTTTTCTTGAAATGGTCAATTTTCTCAGTGTAAACATTCGATGGTGAATGTAATCCGGGTTTATGAGATTTGCAGATCAATGCTTTCTGTTTTTTATGTCAATTTTACACAGGGCCCCAACTTTTTTGAGGCATGTTGCTGCCACCAGTTTCACAACGACCTGATATTTTTTTTTTTTCTTGTAATGGTCAATTTTTTTCAGTTTAAACATTCAATGCGTTTTGTATTTTCTATGGTGAATGTAATCCGGGGTTTATGAGATTTGCAGATCAATGCTTTCTGTTTTTTTATGTCAATTTTACACAGGGCCCCAACTTTTTTTTTTTGGGGAATTGGGGTTGTACACCAACTTTCACCGTGCCGCAACACCTCGACAGCCAATCACGGGATCACTGAAAGGGATTGGGCGCCGTACTGTGCTGTAGTGTAGACTTTGCCACCGGTGGGCCAATTGGCGGTGGTAACAAACTGACCCTCCATAGAATGGTGCTGTGTCCCTGTTGCCCCCACCGTTTATTGTTTTCAACATCTGCCCTAAAAAAAAAAAAAAAAAGAACCTTACAGTAATACATGAGAAATTACTGGGGGGGGGGGGGGATTCCTAAAATGTGTGCCTCACCCCTTGGTGACTTAGATTCCTCAAACCTGATTTTTTTTTTCGTTAAGGTTATGCCTAGGGGGCAGCTCACCTCTTTATATGTCAAAGATATTTTTCTGCATACCACATAGGCAGGCAATAAGAAACCTTGTAAATATAGAGGAACACACAAACACTTGCTGCTTGCCGGATGATAGATATCTGCTTCTCCGTATTTACGTGTCGGATTTTGGCACTTGGGTTGGAGAGAACCGCGAAATGCCCTCCAGAAAGATACAGTGCCTGCTGTTCCTTATCTGGGTCCACCTGGGGGTTCTAGCCTTCCTGTTCTGCAAGGTACACCACGGGACGACCAAAGTCCGCGTGATTCATAAAATCCATCGTTCCCAGTCTTGCCCGGCGATCTCGCCATATATAAAAGGCCGAATCCAGGTCCAGCTACCAAAGCCCCTCAGCCTGGAAGAGATGATACAGAAGAACCCCAATGTGACCCAAGGAGGCCTCTACGAACCCCCCGACTGTATCTCCAAAAAGAAGACCGCCATCATTATCCCTCACCGGAACAGAGAGGACCACCTTAAATACCTCTTGTACAATTTGCATCCGTTCTTGCAACGCCAACAGCTGAACTACAGAATCTACGTTATCCACCAGGCGGGCAACTTCCTTTTTAACCGGGCTAAACTCATGAACGTTGGCTTTAAAGAAGCCATGAAGGACGAAGCCTGGGACTGCTTGTTCTTCCATGATGTGGACCTCATCCCGGAAGACGACCGCAACCTGTACACCTGCGACAGGTTCCCAAAACATGCTTCTGCTGCCATAGACAAGTTTAATTACAGTCTGCCCTACGAGTCCTGCTTCGGGGGTGTCTCCGCGTTGACTCCGGAGCAGTATCAAAAAACGAATGGATTATCCAACAACTACTGGGGCTGGGGCGGCGAGGACGATGACTTCTCATCTCGAATTCAGTTCAGAGGCATGAAGATATCTCGGCCGTCGAAACTTGTTGGAAGGTATAAAATGATAAAGCATAATCCAGACAAAGGGAACCAGCGAAACCCGCGACGGTTCTTCCTACTGAGAAGGACATTAAGGACTTGGAGACAAGATGGCCTAAACTCCCTCCGTTATAAACTGCTGTCCCAGGAAATTCTACCTCTTTACACCAACATCACGGTGGACATTGGAACTAATAAACGTGTTCCATCAAGAAGGTGAGACTGGGACTGGACTTTCACCAATCACTTTGCCCAATTATCTAGAGTCTTTCCTCTCTAACTCCATTGACTTTTTACTCATCCAAAGCCATTGGAATCTTTATACATCTTTCTTTTGTTCCATGACTACCGAGTCTTGGCCGGAGCCATGCTTGGGTAAGTTTGATGGGACCTTCTTGGGGTCTGGAATGTTTGGATCTGTTGATTACTAGACTAATTGAATGTGCATAGATTGCTGTTGTGGGTAAGGACCTGGGCGTGCTGGTGCATCCCTTCTATGGATGGTGGGATTCAATATCATGGTGGACATTGGAACTATTTAACATGTTTCGTCAAGAAGGTGAGACTGGGACTGAGCTTTCACCGATCACTTCCTCTCTAACGCTATTGGCTTTTTACTCATCCCAAGCAGGGCTGGACTGGGACAGAAATTTGGCCCTGGACTTCATCCAGACTGGCCCACTTACATTTTGAGTGTCCCATCAGCACCCACTTACATCAGAGTGTCCCATGAGCAGCCCCCTTACATCAGAGTGTCTCATGAGCACCCCCTTACATCAGAGTGTCCCATCAGCACCCCCTTACATCAGAGTGTCCCATCAGCAGCCCCCTTACATCAGAGTGTCCCATCAGCAGCCCCTTACATCAGAGTGTCCCATCAGCAGCCCCTTACATCAGAGTGTCCCATCAGCACCCCTATACATCAGAGTGTCCCATCACCAGACCCCTTACATCAGAGTGGCCCATCAGCACCCCCATACATCAGAGTGTCCCATCACCAGACCCCTTACATCAGAGTGGCCCATCAGCACCCCCTTACATCAGAGTGTCCCATCACCAGCCCCCTTACATCAGAGTGTCCCATCACCAGACCCTTACATCAGAGTGTCCCATTACCAGACCCCTTACATCAGAGTGTCCCATCACCAGCCCCCTTACATCAGAGTGTCCCATCACCAGACCCCTTACATCAGAGTGTCCCATCACCAGACCCCTTACATCAGAGTGTCCCATCAGCAGCCCCATTACATCAGAGTGGCCCATCAGCACCCCCATACATCAGAGTGTCCCATCACCAGTCCCCTTACATCACAGTGTCCCATCACCAGTCCCCTTACATCAGAGTGGCCCATCAGCACCCCCATACATCAGAGTGTCCCATCACCAGACCCCTTACATCAGAGTGGCCCATCAGCACCCCCATACATCAGAGTGTCCCATCAGCATCCCCCTTACATCAGAGTGTCCCATCAGCATCCCCCTTACATCAGAGTGTCCCATCACCAGCCCCCTTACATCAGAGTGGCCCATCAGCATCCCCTTACATCAGAGTGTCCCATCAGCAGCCCCTTACATCAGAGTGTCCCATCAGCATCCCCCTTACATCAGAGTGTCCCATCACCAGCCCCCTTACATCAGAGTGGCCCATCACCAGCCCCCTTACATCAGAGTGTCCCATCAGCAGCCCCCTTACATCAGACTGTCCCATCACCAGCCCCCTTACATCAGAGTGGCCCACTGAGCCATCGGCCCACCGGGAAACTCCCGGTAGTCCCGATGGCCAGTACATGCCTGATCCCAAGACCTTGTAATTTGTATACATCTTTCTATCATTCAATGATTAGTCCATCAAGTCTTGGCTGGAATCATGCTTGGATCAGTTTGATGTGACCTGCTCGGTGGGATGAGGTCTGGAGTGTTTGGATCTGTTGACTACCGTACCAATTGGATTGCATGTATTGCCGATGGGGTTAAAGATCTGGGCGTGATGAAGCATCCCTTCTATGGATGGTGGGATTCAATATCACGGTGGACATTGGAACTAATTAACGTGTTTCATCAAGAAGGTGAGACTGGGACTGGACTTTCACCGATCACTTTGCCCAATTATCTAGAGTCTTTTCTCTCTAACTCCATTGACTTTTTACTCATCCAAAGCCATTGTAATCTTTATACATCTTTCTTTTGTTCCATGATTACCAAGCCTTGGCCGGAGCCATGCTTGGGTAAGTTTGATGGGACCTTCTTGGGTTTTGGAATGTTTGGATCTGTTGATTACTAGACTAATTGAATGTGAATAGATTGCTGTTGTGGGTAAGGATCTGGGCGTGCTGGTGCATCCCTTCTATGGATGGTGGGATTCAATATCATGGTGGACATTGGAACTATTTAACATGTTTCGTCAAGAAGGTGAGACTGGGACTGAGCTTTCACCGATCACTTCCTCTCTAACGCTATTGGCTATTTACTCATCCCAAGACCTTGTAATTTGTATACATCTTTCTATCGTTCAATGATTGGTCCATCGAGTCTTGGCTGGAATCATGCTTGGATCAGTCTGATGTGACCTGCTCATTGGGATGAGGTCTGGAGTGTTTGGATCTGTTGATTACCGTACCAATTGGATTGCAGATATTGCTGATGTGGTTAAGGATCTGGGCCTTCTATGGATGGTGGGATTCAATATCACGGTGGACATTGGAACAGATAAACACGTTTCGTCAAGAAGGTGAGACTGAGACTGGACATTGACCAAACACTTTTGCCCAACTTTCTAGAGTTCTTCCTTTCTAACTCCATTGACTTTTTTATTTACCCCCCAAGACATTGTAATTTTTATTCCTCTTCCTATCGTTCAATGATTAGTCCATCAAGTCTTGGCTGGAATCATGCTTGGATCAGTCTGATGTGACCTGCTCGTTGGGATGAGGTCTGGAGTGTTTGGATCTGTTGATTACCGTACCAATTGGATTGCATGTATTGCTGATGGGGTTAAGGATCTGGGCCTTCTATGGATGGTGGGATTCAATATCACGGTGGACATTGGAACAGATAAACACGTTCCGTCAAGAAGGTGAGACTGAGACTGGACATTGACCAAACACTTTGCCCAATTTTCTAGAGTTCTTCCTTTCTAACTCCATCGACTTTGTTTTTTATTTACCCCCCGAGACATTGTAATCTTTATACATCTTTCAATCGTTCCATGATTAGCCCAACAAAGTCTTGGGGGTTGTCATGATTGAATCTTCTGTTGTTGGTCAACCAATCACAGAAAAATTACAATTTGATTTAACTGGTTTGCAATTGATCGTTGTCAATTATTTTCTCTTCTTAATACGAATTTTACAAAAACGAGCAGTGCCTAGACCCCCTTCTCATCAACGTGTATCTACATGGCAGAAATACGAAGGGTTTACAGGATAATGGAAGACGTTCAACTGGTGCCTTTTGTCTTTTCTTTTAGAAGAGTGCAACCAAGGTAACAAAGTACCAAAGACATCCACATTGAATTAGCCCTTGCCCCAAGGTCTTTCTTGAGTCCACAAGAATTATGCTTGGGTCTGCACTGTATATGTAGAATTATTAGAACCCTTGGCCGGGTGTTAGTTGCTTGAGAAAGTGGAAAGAACCCAACTGGGTTGTCCAACCGGTGTTGCTACCCAATGGAAATGTAATGATATTGGTGTAAATCAGTGGCGGAACTACCATGGTTGCACTTGGCGTCAGGCCAGTCAAGTATCCTCCACGTCAAACTTGCTCATCCATGTCTTTATGGACCTTGCTTTGTGTACTGGTCCAAACCATTTGGTGGAGGAGGGGGATTATGGTTCGGGGAGGGGGGGGGGGGTTGTTTTTCTTAGAACCCTTGGCCGGGTGTTTTTTGCTTGAGAAAGTGGAAAGAACCCAACTGGGTTGTCCAACCGGTGTTGCTACCCAATGGAAATGTAATGATATTGGTGTAAATCAGTGGCGGAACTACCATGGTTGCACTTGGCGTCAGGTCAGTCAAGTTCCTCCACCCTGATCCATGTCTTGATGGACCTTGCTTTGTGTACTGGTCCAAACCATTTGGTGGAGGAGGGGGATTATGGTTCGGGGGGGGGGGGGTTGTTTTTCAGAGGTTGGGTTTGGCCCCTTAGTTCCAGTGAGGGGAACTCTTAAGACGTCAGCATACCAAGACATTTGGGACAATTTCATGCTCCCAAATTTGTGGGAACAGTTTGGGGTGACGGCCTCTTCCTGTTCCAACATGACTGCCCCACCAGTGCACAAGGCAAAGGTCCATAAAGACATGGATGAGCGAGTTTGGGGTGGAGGAACTTGACTGGCCTGCACAGAGGCCTGACCTCAACCCAATAAAACAAGTTTGAGATGAGATAGAGATTGCGAGCCAGGCCTTCTCGCCCAACATAAGTGCCTGACCTCACAAATGCGCTTCTGGAAGAATGGTCAAACATTTCCATAGTCCAGGGGTCCTCAAACTACGGCCCTCCAGTTGTTCAGGAACTACAATTTCCATCATACCTGTGAATGTCAGAGTTTTAAAAAAGCCTCCGCAACAGCTGGAGTGGCGTAGTTTGAAAATTCCTGCCATAGACACCCTCCTAAACCTTGTGGACGGCCTTCCCAGAAGAGGTGAAGCTGTTTTAGCTGCAAAGGGCCAACTCAATATTGAACCCTCCGGACTAAGACTGGGATGTCATTAAAGTTCATGTGCGTGTAAAGGCAGGTGTCCCAATACTTTTGGTAATCTAAAGGCATGTTATATATGTGAACTTTTTTTTTTTTGCTTTAAGGCTAATTCGTGAATATTCGACACAGCACTATTTATATACACTATATTGTCTAAAGTATTGGGACGCCTGCCTTTACACGTAGATGAACTTTAACCACCTCTTGTCATATGACGTCACCCCAGTGTCACCGCTCTCTCGCACGCCCGCAGGGGTGAGCAGCGCAGAGATCACGGGCTCTGTTCCCCTGGGACATGGCGTGACCCCGATCTTGGTAAGAAGCCAATGATGGGACTCTTTACCCATGTGATCAGCTGTGTCCAATCACTACTGGCCACATGTAAACACGGAAGTGCCCGCCTCACACTGACAGAGTGTAAGGAGAGAAGAGCCGATCAGTGGCATTTCCTCGCAAGGGAGACTGTAGAGATATTCAGTGCCCTGATTATCAATGTAGCTCCAACTGTTCCAATTATTGATGCCAATCTGTGCCCATCAGTGACACCAGTCTGTGCCCATTAGTAATGCCAAACTGTGCCCAGTCAGTGTCCATCAGTGATGCTAATCTGTGCCCATTAGTGCCCATCAGTTACACCAGTCAGTGACCATCAGTGATGCCAATCTGTGTCCATCAGTAATGCCAGTTAGTGCCCATTAGTAATGCCAAACTGTGCCCAGTCAGTGTCCATCAGTGATGCTAATCTGTGCCCACTAGTGCCTATCAGTTACACCAGTCTGTGCCCATCAGTGATGCCAAACTGTGCTCATCAGTGATGCCAGTCAGTGCTGCCTTTCAGTGCCTGCTCATCAGTTGCTTCCCATCAGTGCCACCTGTCTGTGCTGCTTATAATTGATAATAAGTGCCACCTATCAGTGCCCATCAGTGCCACATATTAGTGCCACCTATCAGTGCCCATCAGTGCCACCTATCAATGCCACCTATCAGTGCTCATCAGTGCCACATATTAGTGCCACCTATCAGTGCCCATCAGTGCCACCTATCAATGCCACCTATCAGTGCTCATCAGTGCCACATATTAGTGCCACCTATCAGTGCCCATCAGTACGGCAAATCAGTGCCACCTCATCAGTGCCATCTCATCAGTGGATAGATGGAAAGAGACCCAGGACCAGAGGAAATGGCCCCATCACAGATGGAAAGGACGGGAACTGATGTGATGGGCCCGGGGAAAAGGTGGGGAAAGATGGCAAGGGTCCCAGGACCAGAAGGAAAGGGTCCCAGGACCAGAAGGAAAGGGTCCCAGGACCAGACGGAAAGGGCCCCAGGACCAGACGGAAAGGGCCCCAGGACCAGATGGAAGGGGCCCCAGGACCAGATGGGAAGGGTGGCGACCCAAAGTGCCCTGGGACTGTGGAAACGGTGGGTAACAAAGGTCCCTGGGAAAAATGGAAAGGGCCCAACCGAGACAAAAGGAAAGAATCCCAGGAGGACAGATGGAAAGGGCGGGAACCGATGGCAAGGGCCGTGGGACAGATGGAAAGGATGGGGATGGAAGGGTCCTGGAACAGATGGAAAGGGCCCCAGGACAGATGGAAAGGGCCCCAGGACCAGATTGAAAGGGCCCCAGGACCAGATGGAAAGGGTCCCAGGACCAGATGGAAAGGGTCCCAGGACCAGATGGAAAGGGCCCCAGGACAGATGGAAAGGATGGGGACAGAAGGGTCCTGGAACAGATGGAAAGGGCCCCAGGACAGATGGAAAGGATGGGGACGGAAGGGTCCTGGAACAGATGGAAAGGGCCCCAGGACAGATGGAAAGGGCCCCAGGACCAGATGGAAAGGGCCCCAGGACAAATGGAAAGGGCCCCAGGACAGGTGGAAAGGATGGGGACAGAAGGGTCCTGGAAGAGATGGAAAGGGCCCCAGGACAGATGGAAAGGATGGGGACGGAAAGGTCCTGGAACAGATGGAAAGGGCCCCAGGACAGATGGAAAGGGCCCCAGGACAAATGAAAAGGGCCCCAGGACCAGATGGAAAGGGCCCCAGGACAGATGGAAAGGGTGGGGAAAGAAGGGCCCTGGAAAAAATGGAACCAGAGGAAAGGGTCCTAGGAGGACAGATGGAAAGGGTACCAGGACCAGAGAAAAGGGCCCCAGTGTTCAGGGGGACCCTTCATGGTTTCTTGCACCAGGGCCCTGAAGATTCTAGTTACACCTCTGGCGTTGGATCATCTGTTTCAGCCTCAGCACTGCTCAATAGTCCAGATACAGTTTTATTCCAGTAAGGGTTGAAGGGACAACAAAAGGATCACCCAGCGCATTTCGGGGGCCCTCCATCAGGGCATGCAGTAGGAAAAAATGTATCGGTACTGAATAATAAATTGATCTTGGATAGTATGTCATCAAGTGTAATGATCTTCACAGGTCACACCAGCAGCTGGTTTTGCAAGCCCCGATGAAGGGGGTCCTCTGAAACGCGTTGGCTACTCTTTCTATTGTCCCCCTTGTTCCTTTGTGGAATAAAACTGAACCTGAACTATTGGACGGCGGGGATTCAGTTCTTCTTCTAGATGTTTATCGCTGTCCACATCCCTGCTGAGGAGATTCACCCCCCACTGGTACAGATGTCCAAAATGTTGCAGTTGTCACCAGAACAGGAACAGAGGGGGAAATCTCCTGATGGGGACACCTGTGACGGCTAAGAAGGGATTTCCCTCCCACCCATAACTATAATAAAACGTGGGATACTCTTTAAATGAAAAAGTATCACAGACTCTGAGGTCAGCACGTTGTATATGAGTTGATTGACAGGAGGTGAAACTTCCCGGAGCGTGAGATGAAGACCTCACCGGCCGAGAACTTCTCCTCATTCCCCACCCAATCCTTTGTCAAGAAAGTGTAAAAAATAACAAAAGTCTGAAATAACTTGATAGAAATATTAGTGAAACATTCCACTTCCTCCACCAAGATGGAAAAATGTCCACAAGATTCATTCAAATGTGTGAAATGGGAATAAAGGTTACAATGTAGTCCTGGATGGAGTATAGAAGGCATGGAATATCTACCAATAGCCACCATCCCTGTTGGTGACACCCATTCCCCTCATGTCCTTACCTGGTGACACCCATTCTCCTCATGTCCTTACCTGGTGACACCCATTCCCCTCATGTCCTTACCTGGTGACACCCATTCCCCTCACGTCCTTACCTGGTGACACCCATTCCCCTCATGTCCTTACCTGGTGACACCCATTCCCCTCATGTCCTTACCTGGTGACACCCATTCTCCTCATGTCCTTACCTGGTGACACCCATTCTCCTCATGTCCTTACCTGGTGACACCCATTCTCCTCATGTCCTTACCTGGTGACACCCATTCCCCTCATGTCCTTACCTGGTGACACCCATTCCCCTCATGTCCTTACCTGGTGACACCCATTCCCCTCGTGTCCTTACCTGGTGACACCCATTCTCCTCATGTCCTTACCTGGTGACACCCATTCCCCTCATGTCCTTACCTGGTGACACCCATTCTCCTCATGTCCTTACCTGGTGACACCCATTCCCCTCATGTCCTTACCTGGTGACACCCATTCCCCTCATGTCCTTACCTGGTGACACCCATTCCCCTCATATCCTTACCTGGTGACACCCATTCCCCTCATGTCCTTACCTGGTGACACCCATTCTCCTCATGTCCTTACCTGGTGACACCCATTCTCCTCATGTCCTTACCTGGTGACACCCATTCCCCTCGTGTCCTTACCTGGTGACACCCATTCCCCTCATGTCCTTACCTGGTGACACCCATTCTCCTCATGTCCTTACCTGGTGACACCCATTCTCCTCATGTCCTTACCTGGTGACACACATTCTTATCATGTCCTTACCTGGTGACACCCATTCCCCTCATGTCCTTACCTGGTGACACCCATTCCCCTCATGTCCTTACCTGGTGACACCCATTCCCCTCATGTCCTTACCTGGTGACACCCATTCTCCTCATGTCCTTACCTGGTGACACCCATTCTTATCATGTCCTTACCTGGTGACACCCATTCCCCTCGTGTCCTTACCTGGTGACACCCATTCTCCTCATGCCCTTACCTGGTGACACCCATTCTCCTCATGTCCTTACCTGGTGACACCCATTCTTATCATGTCCTTACCTGGTGACACCCATTCCCCTCATGTCCTTACCTGGTGACACCCATTCCCCTCGTGTCCTTACCTGGTGACACCCATTCTCATCATGTCAATACCTGGTGACACCCATTCTTATCATGTCCTTACCTGGTGACACCCATTCTCCTCATGTCCTTACCTGGTGACACCCATTCTTATCATGTCCTTACCTGGTGACACCCATTCTTATCATGTGTTTACCTGGTGACACCCATTCTCCTTGTGTCCTTACCTGGTGACACCCATTCCCCTCATGTCCTTACCTGGTGACACCCATTCCCCTCATGTCCTTACCTGGTGACACCCATTCTCCTCATGTCCTTACCTGGTGACACCCATTCCCCTCATGTCCTTACCTGGTGACACCCATTCCCCTCATGTCCTTACCTGGTGACACCCATTCTTATCATGTCCTTACCTGGTGACACCCATTCTCCTCATGTCCTTACCTGGTGACACCCATTCTCCTAATGTCCTTACCTGGTGACACCCATTCTTATCATGTCCTTACCTGGTGACACCCATTCCCCTCATGTCTTTACCTGGTGACACCCATTCCCCTCATGTCCTTACCTGGTGACACCCATTCTTATCATGTCCTTACCTGGTGACACCCATTCCCCTCATGTCCTTACCTGGTGACACCCATTCCCCTCATGTCCTTACCTGGTGACACCCATTCTTATCATGTCCTTACCTGGTGACACCCATTCTCCTCATGTCCTTACCTGGTGACACCCATTCTCCTCATGTTCTTACCTGGTGACACCCATTCTCCTTATGTCCTTACCTGGTGACACCCATTCCCCTCGTGTCCTTACCTGGTGACACCCATTCCTCTCGTGTCCTTACCTGGTGACACCCATTCCCCTCATGTCCTTACCTGGTGACACCCATTCCCCTCATGTCCTTACCTGGTGACACCCATTCTTATCATGTCCTTACCTGGGAACAAAGGCTGCATATGACGGGCACACAGGCTGCATATGATGGGCACACAGGCTGCATATGATGGGCACAGAGGCCACATACGATGAGCACAATGGCTGCATATGAAGGGAACAGAGGCTGCATATGATGGCCACAAAAGCTGCATATGATGAGCACAGAGGCTGCATATGATGAGCACAGAGGCTACATATGGTGGCCACAGAAGCTGCATATGATGAGCACATAGGCTGCATATGGTGGGCACAGAGGCTGCATATGGTGGGCACAGAGGCTGCATATGGTGGGCACAGAGGCTGCATATGATGGGCACAGAGGCTGCATATGATGGGCACACAGGCTGCATATGATGGGCACAGAGGCTGCATATGATGGGCACACAGGCTGCATATGATGGGCACAGAGGCTGCATATGATGGGCACACAGGCTGCATATGATGGGCACAGAGGCTCCATATGATGGGTACAGAGGCTGCATTTTATGGGCACAGTGGCTGCAATTGATGGGGTTTTCTTTTCTGAATTTTTCCGTTTGTTTGCGTCCCCCCAAAAAGTTTGCACACCAGCGGCCACTGCTGCTACTGCTAAGAGGTACTATGCAGCTGTTGCGGCACGAATGCTTGATCCTGCCTTTACTATGCAGCTGTTGCGGCATGACTGCTTGATCCAGCCTTTACTATGCAGCTAATGCGGCATGACTGCTTGATCCAGCCTTTACTATGCAGCTATTGCGGCACAAATGCTTAATCCAGCCTTTACTATGCAGCTATTGCGGCATGACTGCTTGGTCCAGCCTTTACTATGCAGCTATTGCGGCACAAATGCTTGATCCAGCCTTTACTATGCAGCTATTGCGGCATGACTGTTTGATCCAGCCTTTACTATGCAGCTATTGCGGCATGACTGCTTGATCCAGCCTTTAATATGCAGCTATTGCGGCATGAATGCTTGATCCAGCCTTTACTATGCAGCTATTGCGGCACGAATGCTTGATCCAGCCTTTACTATGCGGCTGTTGCGGCATGACTGCTTGATCCAGCCTTTAATATGCAGCTATTGCGGCATGAATGCTTGATCCAGCCTTTACTATGCAGCTATTGCGGCACGAATGCTTGATCCAGCCTTTACTATGCAGCTATTGCGGCACGAATGCTTGATCCAGCCTTTACTATGCAGCTATTGCGGCATGACTGCTTGATCCAGCCTTTACTATGCAGCTATTGCTTCTCTAGTATATTTTATGGCGATTTCGTTGTCTTGGTATTTGGCTCTAGTATTCCATTACTATTTAGGACAATAATATTTATAGCCATCCGTTCCTGACTAATAATCATTAGTCAGTCCTTCTTCCACCGTTATTTCCTTCTTCCTGTACAGCGTATCATCCTTTATAAATAGAAGGGATTACATGAAAAATTTTAATCCCAAGATTCAGGCAGCAAGAATCCGAATACAGATCTGTAAATGTTCCCAGGTATTGTGGGAGGAGCTTGGATGGATTCCGAGGACAACATAAGGGTGGAGGCCCGATAGAATGACTACGAAGAGGAAAGGATTAGAACATCATGAAGAGTATTAATTACCATAATTATCTCAAATTAATCATTCTCTGCAGCGATTACCTTTTGTACCACCACCCCCTCCCTTTAGAATGTAAGCTCTATGAGCCGGGCCCTCCTGTACATTTTGTATTGTACTGTAATTGTGTTGTCTCCGCTATACATTGTAAAGCGCTGCGTAAACTGTTGGCGCTATATAAATTGTTAATAATAATAATAGGATAGATTATGACTTGAAGAAGTCCATTGATGCCAACACATGGCATCCAGGAGCCTCCTTAAGCCCAAAATAGCTGATAACATGTGATAGGTTCTATTAATTCAAAATCTCTACACATATAAGGGGCACAGGGATGGTGGGAACCCCTCATAATGGGCACAGCGGGTGTACAGACCCGGGAACTCAGCACAGGGATGGTGGGAACCCCTCATAATGGGCACAGCGGGTGTACAGACCCGGGAACTCAGCACAGGGATGGTGGGAACCCCTCATAATGGGCACAGCGGGTGTACAGACCCGGGAACTCAGCACAGGGATGGTGGGAACCCCTCAAAATGGGCACAGCGGGTGTACAGACCCGGGAACTCGGCACAGGGATGGAGGGAACCCCTCATGATGGGCACAGCGAGTGTACAGACCCGGGAACTCAGCACAGGGATGGTGGGAACCCCTCATAATGGGCACAGCGGGTGTACAGACCCGGGAACTCAGCACAGGGATGGAGGGAACCCCTCATGATGGGCACAGCGAGTGTACAGACCCGGGAACTCAGCACAGGGATGGTGGGAACCCCTCAAAATGGGCACAGCGAGTGTACAGACCCGGGAACTCAGCACAGGGATGGTGGGAACCCCTCATAATGGGCACAGCGGGTGTACAGACCCGGGAACTCAGCACAGGGATGGTGGGAACCCCTCATAATGGACACAGCGGGTGTACAGACCCGGGAACTCAGCACAGGGATGGTGGGAACCCCTCATAATGGGCACAGCGGGTGTACAGACCCGGGAACTCAGCACAGGGATGGTGGGAACCCCTCATAATGGGCACAGCGGGTGTACAGACCCGGGAACTCAGCACAGGGATGGTGGGAACCCCTCATAATGGGCACAGCGGGTGTACAGACCCGGGAACTCGGCACAGGGATGGTGGGAACCCCTTTAAAATGGGCACAGCGGGTGTACAGACCCGGGAACTCAGCACAGGGATGGTGGAAACCCCTCAAAATAGGCACAGCGGGTGTACAGACCCGGGAACTCAGCACAGGGATGGTGGGAACCCCTCATAATGGGCACAGCGGGTGTACAGACCCAGGAACTCAGCACAGGGATGGTGAGAACCCCTCATAATGGGCACAGCGGGTGTACAGACCCGGGAACTCAGCACAGGGATGGTGAGAACCCCTCATAATGGGCACAGCGGGTGTACAGACCTGGGAACTCAGCACAGGGATGGTGGGAACCCCTCATAATGGGCACAGCGGGTGTACAGACCCGGGAACTCAGCACAGGGATGGTGGGAACCCCTCATAATGGGCACAGCGGGTGTACAGACCCGGGAACTCAGCACAGGGATGGTGGGAGCCCCTCATAATGGGCACAGCGGGTGTACAGACCCAGGAACTCAGCACAGGGATGGTGAGAACCCCTCATAATGGGCACAGTGGGTGTACAGACCCGGGAACTCAGCACAGGGATGGTGGGAACCCCTCATAATGGGCACAGCGGGTGTACAGACCCGGGAACTCAGCACAGGGATGGTGGGAACCCCTCATAATGGGCACAGCGGGTGTACAGACCTGGGAACTCAGCACAGGGATGGTGGGAACCCCTCATAATGGGCACAGCGGGTGTACAGACCCGGGAACTCAGCACAGGGATGGTGGGAACACCTCATAATGGGCACAGCGGGTGTACAGACCCGGGAACTCAGCACAGGGATGGTGGGAACCCCTCATAATGGGCACAGCGGGTGTACAGACCTGGGAACTCAGCACAGGGATGGTGGGAACCCCTCATAATGGGTACAGCGGGTGTACAGACCCGGGAACTCAGCACAGGGATGGTGGGAACCCCTCATAATGGGTACAGCGGGTGTACAGACCCGGGAACTCAGCACAGGGATGGTGGGAGCCTCTCATAATGGGCACAGCGGGTGTACAGACCCGGGAACTCAGCACAGGGATGGTGGGAACTCCTCATAATGGGCACAGCGGGTGTACAGACCCGGGAACTCAGCACAGGGATGGTGGGAACCCCTCATAATGGGCACAGCGGGTGTACAGACCCGGGAACTCAGCACAGGGATGGTGGGAACCCCTCATAATGGGCACAGCGGGTGTATCAGCTCTCCAGCTTCTTCCAAGCAATGAAATATGACCTTTGAGTTGTGTGGCCCCTCAACGGGGCACAGATGCCAGATATGAGGTATCATCAATCTTTTGGCATATAATAATGCCTCGCTGTCTTGAGATGGCACGGTGCCAGATTCACTAGAACATATGCCAGCGGATGATTTATTGTACGATCCGGAGGGAGGGGGTTAGGAAACTTGCTTGGGTTGCCAAAGAAACTTGAAGAACATAAATGCTGAGCAGTTGGGTGTGATTTGTGTCCAGAAAAACTGGAACATGTATGACTGGAGTGCTGGAATCAAACCATCAATTATTCCTGGCTGAAGAAGGTCCCTCACAGCCAATAGGGGGTGCCGAGGTTGTGGTGAGGCCGCCCCTTAACCAGAAGACCCAAAATCCAGGTATAAAAAAAACCTAATAAGAGCCCCTGACCAAAAAAAGTCTAAAATCTTTTAATAATGCGTCAATTTATAACAAGGAGACATAAAACGGCCAACGCTTTTTTGAGGGCTCAAAAGATCTCCTCCTTCTTCAGAGCTCCAATGTTGGAGGACCCAAATGTGGCGAAGTCACCCCAATTAATTATTTGGAAGATGAACGATAAAAAGGAGCCATGCCGCAGTCATGTGATCTCATTACTCTCATCAGCCTCATTCATAATGGCCGGTCTGACTTTACGTATTGAAGAGAATACAAAGAATAAGAAGGTTCCCCGCACTGCCACCAGGGGGGGATGTGGTGCTCCATGGCTGCAGGTCCCACCCTTCCTGCTCATTTCAATGAAATAGTCCCCCCCGTCCATCAGAAGGATAGAAAATAACTTCACAATTCTCCACAAATACGTTCCTGACTCATCACAGTGTGCGACAATTCCATCGTTCAGAGAATCTCCACCTCCAATCATTGGCTTAGCTCCGCCCTGAGATGATGACTGCCCCTCAGTCTCCCCTCCCCCAGAGATTTTAGTGCAACATTGTAACACAACCCCATCTCCATTAACACCTCCATTCCTTTATCTTCATTGACCCCTGTGTCCCCAGTGACCCCTGAGTCTTCAGTGGCCCCTGTGTCCCCAGTGATCCCTGGGACTTCACAAACTCCTGTGTTCCCAGTGACCCCTGTGTCTTCAGTGACCCCTGTGTTCCCAGTGACCCCTGTGTTCCCAGTAACCCCTGGGTCTTCAGTGACCCCTGTGTTTCCAGTGACCCCTGGGTTCCCAGTAACCCTTGTGTCTTCAGTGACCCCTGTGTTCCCAGCGACCCCTGAGTCTTCAGTAATCCCTGTGTCTACAGTGACCCCTGTGTTCGCAGTGACCCCTTTGTTCCCAGTGACCCCTGAGACTTCAGTGACCTCTGTTTTCCAAGTGACCCCTGAGACTTCAGTGGCCCCTGTGTTCCCAGTGATCCCTGAGACTTCACAGACCCCTGTGTTCCCAATGACCCCTGAGTCTTCAGTGACCCCTGTGTTCCCAGTGACTCTTGTGTCTTCAGTGCCCCCTGCTTCCCTGTGTCTCTAGTGCCCCCTGCATGCCTGTGTCTCTAGTGTCCCCTCCTCTCATGTGTCTCCATTGACTTCCGTGTCTCCAGCGACCCCTGTCCTCTTGAGTCACCCAGTAAACCTCGTGCTTCCGGCATCACCCAGTGACTCCCCCCCCCCCCCAGCATTCTGTATCTTCCAGACATTTCATAGCACCCTGTGTCACCCAGATACCCCAGTTATGCCATGTTACCAGTGCCCCCTGAGAACCTCTG
This sequence comes from Lithobates pipiens, assembly GCF_037356315.1. NCBI lineage: Eukaryota > Metazoa > Chordata > Amphibia > Anura > Ranidae > Lithobates > Lithobates pipiens. Next base: position 29,276,829 of record NW_027507791.1, read on the forward strand.
TGGCAGCCATGTCTACACGCAGCTTTAGGTACACTCCTGTATTTTGTGGGCTTTCTTCCTAGAAAGCATTTAAAATCTAACAGACACTATAACAGGCCCATTGTGTAGGAAAATGAGACCCCCCAATATGTCCCCCCATTGTGTAGGACAATTAGTCCCCCCAATATGTTCCCCCATTGTGTAGGACAATGAGACCCCGATATGTTCCCCCATTGTGTAGGACAATGAGACCCCCCAATATGTTCCCTCATTGTTTAGGACAATGAGACCCCAATATGTTCCCCCATTGTGTAGGACAATGAGACCCCAATATGTTCCCCCATTGTGTAGGACAATGAGACCCCCTGATATGTTCCCCCATTGTGTATGACAATGAGACCCCTGATATGTTCCCCCATTGTGTATGACAATGAGACCCCTGATATGTTCCCCCATTGTGTAGGACAATGAGACCCCTGATATGTTCCCCCATTGTGTAAGACAATGAGACCCCCGATATGTTCCCCCATTGTGTAGGACAATGAGACCCCCGATATGTTTCCCCATTGTGTAGGACAATGAGACCCCTGATATGTTCCCCTATTGTGTAGGACAATGAGACCCCTGATATGTTCCTCTATTGTGTAGGACAATGAGACCCCCGATAGGTTCCCCCATTGTGTAGGACAATGAGACCCCCCCATATGTTCCCCCATTGTGTAGGACAATGAGACCCCCTGATATGTTCCCCCATTGTGTAGGACAATGAGACCCCCCCATATGTTCACCCATTGTGTAGGACAATTATTCCCCCCGATATGTTCCCCCATTGTGTAGGACAATGAGACCCCTGATATGTTCCCCCATTGTGTAGGACAATGAGACCCCTGATATGTTCCCCCATTGTGTAAGACAATGAGACCCCCGATATGTTCCCCCACTGTGTAGGACAATGAGACCCCCGATATGTACCCCCATTGTGTAAGACAATGAGACCCCCGATATGTTCCCCCATTGTGTAAGACAATGAGACCCCCGATATGTTCCCCCATTGTGTAGGACAATTAGCCCCCCCGATATGTACCCCCATTGTGTAAGACAATGAGACCCCAATATGTTCCCCCATTGTGTAGTACAATGAGACCCCCCCGATATGTTCACCCATTGTGTAGGACAATGAGACCCCTGATATGTTCAGCCCTTGTGTAGGACAATGAGTCCCCCCGATATGTACCCCCATTGTGTAGGACAATAAGACCCCCGATATGTTCACCCATTGTTTAGGACAATTATTCCCCCCGATATGTTCCCCCATTGTGTAGGACAATGAGACCCCCTGATATGTTCCCCCATTGTGTAGGACAATGAGACCCCTGATATGTTCCCCCATTGTGTAGGACAATGAGACCCCCGATATGTTCACCCATTGTGTAGGACAATGAGACCCCCGATATGTTCACCCATTGTGTAGGACAATGAGACCCCTGATATTTTCCCCCATTGTGTATGACAATGAGACCCCTGATATGTTCCCCCATTGTGTAGGACAATGAGACCCCTGATATGTTCCCCCATTGTGTAAGACAATGAGACCCCCGATATGTTCCCCCATTGTGTAGGACAATGAGACCCCCGATATGTTTCCCCATTGTGTAGGACAATGAGACCCCTGATATGTTCCCCTATTGTGTAGGAAAATGAGACCCCTGATATGTTCCCCTATTGTGCAGGACAATGAGTCCCCCGATATGTTCCCCCATTGTGTAGGACAATGAGACCCCCGATATGTTCCCCCATTGTGTAGGACAATGAGACCCCCCCATATGTTCCCCCATTGTGTAGGACAATGAGACCCCCTGATATGTTCCCCCATTGTGTAGGACAATGAGACCCCCCCATATGTTCCCCCATTGTGTAGGACAATGAGACCCCTGATATGTTCACCCACTGTGTAGGACAATGAGACCCCCCATATGTTCCCCTATTGTGTATGACAATGAGACCCCTGATATGTTCCCCCATTGTGTAGGACAATGAGACCCCCCATATGTTCCCCTATTGTGTATGACAATGAGACCCCTGATATGTTCCCCCATTGTGTAGGACAATGAGACCCCCGATATGTTCCCCCATTGTGTAGGACAATGAGTCCCCCTAATATGTTCTCCCATTGTGTAGGACAATGAGTCCCCCCGATATGTTCCCCCATTGTGTAAGACAATGAGTCCCCCCGATATGTTCCCCCATTGTATAGGACAATGAGTCCCCCCGATATGTTCCCCCATTGTATAGGACAATGAGACCCCCGATATGTTTCCCCTATTGTGTAGGACAATGAGACCCCTGATATGTTCCCCTATTGTGTAGGACAATGAGACCCCCGATATGTTCCCCCATTGTGTAGGACAATGAGTCCCCCTAATATGTTCCCCCATTGTGTAGGACAATGAGTCCCCCCGATATGTTCCCCCATTGTGTAGGACAATGAGTCCCCCCGATATGTTCCCCCATTGTATAGGACAATGAGTCCCCCCGATATGTTCCCCCATTGTATAGGACAATGAGTCCCCCCGATATGTTCCCCCATTGTGTAGGACAATGAGTCCCCCCGATATGTTCCCCCATTGTGTAGGACGATGAGTCCCCCCGATATGTACCCCCATTGTGTAGGACGATGAGTGAATACAGCGATGGGCGATTGTGTAATGATGATGACACCACTCAGGTATAACATATATATGACTCCGCTGTAATCCCACGGATGAAGAGATCAGAAAACAGGTCCCGCCAGGCCAGTCCAGTCATGTTTTGTTATAAAACCAGGTTAATTATCGGCCCCGGAGCTGACAACGCCCAATGGACACCTTCCTACCATCCATGCTGCACACGCTACATGGGGGAGCTGCCGCCACCCTGTGGACAGGCCCAGTATTGCCAGCGGTTAGTCCTTACCTAGTGTAAAAAATCCTTCTGTGTTCTAATATCATTCCCAGTAATGGCTGTCCAGCCCCCGGGGGCCTTTTCCATGTTGTCCGACATTGTGTAGGACAATGAGACCTGTCATTGTTCTCCCATGAGCTAGGGGGCGACAGTAGCCATAGCAACCGTTGCAGTTGCCATGGGACTGCACTGGGAGCCTAATACTCCCTACATTAAAAAAAACTATATATATATCCATGGCTCCTTGCAGAATAAAAAGTAGTAACTAAATAACATCTGAGCTTCTGGTTAGAGAAGGAAGAAATATGGCAATATACATTTTGTCCACTAGATGGCGTCTCTGCTAAAGGAAGATTCTCTCCATTAGAAAATCATTGGTCATCTGCGCACTGAAAGACAAATCGTTCGGTGTGAGGACGATCGCGGAATAATACGGTTATGGGCGTCGCTCGGAGGTGAAATTTTACTTTTTAGCAACAATTTCCGACACATAACAATATACAGCAACAGCGACCGTTTCCAGAAAGGCTCCACCTAATTATTAAAGAGCCGTCAGTGACTGTGTCTAGTCTGAGATGATGTCATCAGTCTGCTGCAGGCAGGAGGAAGCATTTCCTCAGTCTCCCTTCCCCCAGTGATCAGACTGTACATTGTAGCTTTATAGAAGGAGGAGGAAGCATTTGCTCAGTCTCCCCTCCCCCAGTGATCAGACTGTACATTGTAACTCTGCAGAAGGAGGAGGAGTCATTTCCTCAGTCTCCCCTCCCCCCACTGATCAGACTGTACATTGTAACTCTGCAGAAGGAGGAGGAGTCATTTCCCCAGTCTCCTCTCCCCCAGTGATCAGACTGTACATTGTAACTCTGTAGAAGGAGGAGGAGTAATTTCCTCAGTCTCCCCTCCCCCCACTGATCAGACTGTACATTGTAACTCTGCAGAAGGAGGAGGAGTCATTTCCTCAGTCTCCCCTCCCCAGTGATCAGTCTGTACATTGTAACTTTGTAGGAGGGGTCATATCCTTAGTCTCCTCCCCAGTGATCAGATTGTACATTGTAACTTTGTAGAAGGAGGAGGAGTCATTTCCTCAGTCTCCTCCCCCAGTGATCAGACTGTACATTGTAACTTTGTAGAAGGAGGAGGAGTCATTTCCTCAGTCTCCTCCCCCAGTGATCAGACTGTACATTGTAACTTTGTAGAAGGGGGAGGAGTCATTTCCTCAGTCTCCCCTCCCCCCCAGTGATCAGACTGTACATTGTAACTTAGTAGAAGGAGGAGGAGTCATTTCCTCAGTATCCCCTCCCCCAGTGATCAGACTGTACATTGTAACTCTGTAGAAGGAGGAGGAGTCATTTCCTCAGTCTCCCCTCCCCCCAGTGATCAGACTGTACATTGTAACTTAGTAGAAGGAGGAGGAGTCATTTCCTCAGTCTCCCCTCCCCCCAGTGATCAGACTGTACATTGTAACTCTGTAGAAGGAGGAGGAATCATTTCCGCAGTCTCCCCTCCCCCCCAGTGATCAGACTGTACATTGTAACTTAGTAGAAGGAGGAGGAGTCATTTCCTCAGTCTCCCCTCCCCCCAGTGATCAGACAGTACATTGTAACCTTTGTAGCAAATCACAAGATGACAGGCTGCCGCAGGGGCTGATCTGTGTCAGACATTTGTGACCAGGATTTACATGTCTGTGTAATCTCCGGCATCTCAGTCCGGGAAGTAGCTGGTGACCCTGGATGATGCCCGAACATACATAGCGCTGTCCTTCTGGAGGGGGAAAGCAGATGAAGGCGTTGTCAAGGGGAATATTGTGATGTCTGTGAGAGGCAAAAAAAAAAATGCCTGAAATTGTTACACGGATTACTGAGCATGAAAAAATGTCGGCGGTAACCGGTCCACTTTACAGGGTGTATTTATAAAGAATTAATTACAGGAATGTCAGAGACATTCACCAAAGCTGAATTCAATTTCCCCGTATCTTTTCGAACGGATTAACTCCTTTTGTCATCAGCGCCGTCTAGTGGCCAAAATGAAGTACAGTTTTCTGAAAACCTCAGTAGTGAAAAAAATGTGCTGCATTCTGGCCAGTAGATGGCGCTGAGGATACAGGAAATAATCTATGTGGAAACATTCTGCATTCTGGCCAGTAGATGGCGCTGAGGATACAGGAAATAATCTATGAAGAAACATTCTGCATTCTGGCCAGTAGATGGCGCTGAGGATACAGGAAATAATCTATGCGGGAACATTCTGCATTCTGGCCAGTAGATGGCGCCGAGGATACAGGAATTAAAGCGGTTGTATACCCGCTGACACTTTTTAAAAAAAAATTCCCCTGTAAGGCAAAAGGAATAATGCGCTAGTAGTGCACAGCATACTAGCGCATTATGAAATACTTACCTTAGAACGAGGCGTCGGTATCTCGTGTGGTCCACGCCGAGGGAGATGACATGTTGCCTCGGCGTGTCTTCCGGGTATGGCGGCTCCAGCCATTCATGCGTGTGGGAGACGTCTTTTCCGGCAAGGTCCGGCGTCTGCCGGGCTTTCAGCCGAGAATCCCCTGTGCGCATGCGCCGCTGCAGTCAGTGGCTCATTGCGAGGGGAATATCTCCTAAACTGTGCAGATTTTTTTTTTACCTACAGGTAAGTCTTATTATAGGCTTACCTGTAGGTAAAAGTTAAAAAATAGACTTTACTACCGCTTTAATCTATAAGGAAACATTCTGCATTTTGGCCACTAGATGGAGCTGATGATACAGGAATTAATCCATTCAGGAACATTCTGCATTTTGGCCACTAGATGGAGCTGATGATACAGGAGTTAAAGTGGAGATCCACCCAAAAATGGAACTTCCACTTTAAGAGATGGCATGTACGTTTTTTTTTGGGGGGGGGGCTACACTTTTTGTAGCTGCTGACCTATATTATAATTTTTTTTTTTTCGACGGACCTCTGCTTTAATCCATTTGGAAACATACTGCATTTGGGCCACTAGATGGCGCTGATGATACAGGAATGAATCTATTTGGAAACTTTCTGCATTTTGTCCACTAGATGGCACTTAAGATACAGGAATAAATCTATTCAGAAACATTCTGCATTTTGGCCACTAGATGGAGCTGATGATACAGGAATTAATCCATTCGGAAACATTCTGCATTTTGGCCACTAGATGGCGCTGAGGGTACAGGAGTTAAAGTGGAGATCCACCCAAAAATGGAACTTCCGCTTTAAGAGATGGCATGTAAGTTTTTTTTTTGGGGGGGGGGGGCTACACTTTTTGTAGCTGCTGACCTATATTATAATTTTTTTTTTTTCGACGGACCTCTGCTTTAATCCATTTGGAAACATACCGCATTTGGGCCACTAGATGGCGCTGATGAAACAGGAATTAATCTATTCGGAAACATTCTGCATTTTGGCCACTAGATGGCACTAAGAATGCAGGAATAAATCTATTCAGAAACATTGCGCATTTTGGCCACTAGATGGAGCTGAAGATACATGAATTAATCTATTAGGAAACATTCTGCATTTTGGCCACTAGATGGCGCTGATGAAACAGGAATTAATCTATTCGGAAAAATTCTGCATTTTGGCCACTAGATGGCACTTAAAATACAGGAATAAATCTATTCAGAAACATTCTGCATTTTGGCCACTAGATGGCGCTGAGGATACAGGAGTTAAAGTAGAGATCCACCCAAAAATGGAACTTCCGCTTTAAGAGATGGCATGTAAGTTTTTTTTTTGGGGGGGGGGGGCTACACTTTTTGTAGCTGCTGACCTATATTATTTATTTATTTATTTTTTTCAGCGGAACTCTGCTTTAATCCATTTGGAAACATACCGCATTTTGGCCACTAGATGGCGCTGATGATACAGGAATGAATCTATTTGGAAACATTGCTCATTTTGTCCACTAGATGGCGCTGAAGATACAGGAATTAATCTATTAAGAAACATTCTGCATTTTGGCCACTAGATGGCACTTAAGATACAGGAATAAATCTATTCAGAAACATTGCGCATTTTGGCCACTAGATGGCGCTGAGGATAGCGGAATTTAAGTGTCTGCGAAGCCGATATTTAAAAGATAAAATAAAAAGTTTTGCCATTAGTTATACTTTAATCCAGGGGGTCTCCGGACCTTTTAAACAAAGGGCCAGTGTATTGTCCTTCAGACTTTGGGGGGGGGGGGGGGACTGTGGCCAGCAGGAGTGGGATTTTTTGTGTCATAAGTGGGAGAGTAAACATCACCACATTCGTTATTAAGGGGTAAATAGAGCCTGTGATGGGGGTAGGGGAGGGGGGGTTGGTGGGGTGGAGGGGCCTGGGGGAACCCAGAATCCCTTGGGGAGGTTGTTTCCGCTCCCCCATGCACCTCCTATGTCTAAACCACCCTGCGTCAAAACAAACAGTCCATGTTAAAGCTGTGTAACTGAGCTAGTCCTGTCTGGATCTTGATTACAATATTTGGGGGCTGTAATATCTGATATCTGAAGGTCCGGATTGGAGGAAGCCGTGTACTGAGGGAAGCACTCAAGCGGAGTGCGACGGGGGATCCGCTACAGAGCCCTTTTGTTGGTATCATTAGAAGGAATAGTGCCCCGTTGTAGGTGTTAGTGGGAGAAATGGTGCCTCATCATTGTTGATATCAGTTGGCAGGATAGTGTCTCGTATCAGTGGGAGGAATATGCACCAGGGGCCCCCGGATAAAGGCAGGGCTGCATAAGGGCCCCTGGGGACGTAGTTTGGAGACCACTGCTTTAATCCGTTTAGAAGCATTCTGCATTTTGGCCACTAGATGGCGCTGACAATACAGGAATAAATCTATTCAGGAACATTGCGCGTTTTGGCCACTAGATGGTGCTGAGGATACAGGAGTTAAAATGTTAATCCTTTGGGATTAATCCGTTTACAAGCATTCTGCGTTTTGGCCACTAGATGGCGCTGACAATACAGGAATAAATCTATTCAGGAACATTGTGCGTTTTGGCCACTAGATGGCGCTGAGGATACCGGAATTAAAATGTTAATCCTTTGGGATTAATCCGTTTAGAAGCATTCTGCGTTTTGGCCACTAGATGGAGCTGACAATAAAGGAATCAATCCTTTTGGGAAACATTCGGCGTTTTGGCCACTAGATGGCGCTGATGATACAGGAATGAATCCATTTCGGATTCTTTCATGCATTTTTCTTATAAGTACGTAGAGAAGTGTTCTCAATATGCGACTGATGTAAATTCTCTTTTCCCATTTGATGAAGTGCGAATTGTGATCGGAAGCCCCGATGGTTATAAGTCTATTGTTGCCTTCTTTTTTTTTTTTCTTTTTTTTTTGGTTTGAGCTCATCATCGTCTAGGTCTTCCTTGCATTGTCTCCCTCTAGCGCAGTCAGTCTGCTTTGCTGCGGACCGTTGCGCTGATTTGGGTCGTCTGTACCCAGCAGCGTTACAAGACGCTGGCAGCCCATTTCCAAGATGGAGAATCTGGCGATTGAGCAATGCGCATGGCGTCACTCCCGTTCCCTTAGCTATTGCGCGTGCGCAGTAGCACCCATAGTTACGTCCGCGATACCGGAAGTGATCTCAGATTCAGCTTCCGGAACGATGGGTGGGGGGGGGGAGAGAGAGAGAGAGAGAGAGAAAGGAGAAGAAGGTGGAGAGAGAAAGAGGCGGAGAAGAAGAGTCCACATCTCTCCTCTCCCTCCGCACTCTTTGCCTTTTTTCCACCAATGGGTCATTTTGAGATGCTGCCTCATTTCCTTGAATGATTTATTTTGGGAGGGGTTATGAATTGTCTGCCAGAGGGCTCGCAAGAGAGAGAGAGAGAGAGAGAGAAAGGAGAAGAAGGTGGAGAGAGAAAGAGGCGGAGAAGAAGAGTCCACATCTCTCCTCTCCCTCCGCACTCTTTGCCTTTTTCTCCACCGATGGGTCATTTTGAGATGCTGCCTCATTTCCTTGAGTGATTTATTTTTTGGCCCCTTTTTATGCACTATACGTATATACGTGTCTCCTTCGTGAATTTATTTCCTTTATATTTACATCGCCCCCCTGTGGTCACTTTATTCCTTACATTGGGGTATCTGCTTGGAGTATATTCAGAAACGGAAGTTTTTTTTGGCGTCTTATTTGGCAATCCCAAAACAGCTGTCTCCAAAGTCCCACAGGGTGCTGGCTCTGTTTGCAACAGGAACTGAAGTAAGAAAAGATGTAGCTGGATAGCCGCACTCTAAATTATTCAACTTTATTTCAAAAATATCATTAAAATCATAACATCTGGGCTGGTAAAACAGACTAAAACTGCACAGCCGCTGACATGTTTCACACCCAACACGGTGCTTAGTCATGACTAAGCACCGTGATAAAACCAGCCTAGATGCTATGATTTTAGTGCGGCCATCCAGCTACATCTTTTCTACTTTAGGCCCATCTATGCTTCAAAAATATTCTTCGATTGTTAAAAAATTCTTTTTCTGCTGAAATTAACCTCTTGCTTACCGGGCCACTTAAACCCCCCCCCCCCCTCCCCCCTCCTGCCCAGACCAATTTTCAGCTTGCGGAGCTGACGCACTTTGAATGACAATTGCGCGGTCATACAACGCTGTACCCAAATGAAAGTTTTATCATTTATTTCCCACAAATAGAGATTTTCTTTGGTGGTATTTAATCACAGCTCGGAGTTTTATTTTTTTTCTAAACAAACAGAAAAAGTTGAAACATTTTGAAAAAAAAAAAATCATGTTTCATAGTTTGTTATAAAATTTTGCAAACAGGTCATTTTTCTCCTTCATTGATATGCACTGATGAGGCGGCACTGGTGGGCACTGATGAGGCGGCACTGGTGGGCACTGATAGGCACAGTTAAGGCGGCACTGATGGGTGGCACTTATGGGCACCGATAGGTACCACTGATAGGTGGTACTGATGGGTGACACTGATGGGCACTGATAGATACCACTGATTGATGGCACTGATAGGTGGCACTGATGGGCACTGATAGATACCACTGATAGATGGCACTGATGGGCACTGATAGATGGCACTGATAGATGGCACTGATGGGCACTGATAGATGGCACTGATATGTGGCACTGATAGGTACCACTGATAGATGGCACTGATGGGCACTGATAGGTGGCACTGATGGGCACTGATGTGTGACGCTGATGGGCACTGATAGATACCACTGATAGATGGCACTGATGGGCACTGATAGGTGGCATTGATTGATGGCACTGATAGGGGGCACTGATGGGCACTGATAGATACCACTGATAGGTGGCACTGATGGGCACTGATAGGTGGCACTGATAGATGGCACTGATATGTGGCACTGATAGGTACCACTAATATATGGCACTGATGGGCACTGATAGGTGGCACTGATGGACACTGATAGGCACAGTTAAGGCGCACTGATGGGGACAGATAAGGCGCCACTGATGGGTGGCATTAATGGGCACCGATAGGTACCACTGATAGATGGCACTGATAGGTGGCACTGATGGGCACTGATAGATACCACTGATAGATGGCACTGATGGGCACTGATAGGTGGCACTGATAGTTGGCACTGATGGACACTAATAGGCACAGTTAAGGCAGCACTGATGGGGACAGATAAGGTGGCACTGATGGGCACCGATAGGTACCACTGATAGATGGCACTGATGGGTGGCACTGATGGGCACTGATATATACCTCTGATAGTTGGCACTGATGTGCAGCACTTTTAAAGAGGCACTGATTGTGGGAAGTGATAGGTGGCACTGTGGGCACTGATGGGTGGCACTGTGGGCACTGATGGATGACGCTGGTGGGCACTTGTAGGCGGCACTGTTGTCTACTGTTAGGTGGCACTGGCAGCTGGCACAGGTGGGCACTGAGGAGCTGGCGGCAGCTCTCTGTGGTCGGGACCGATGTCCCTCTCACGGCTGCCGGTGATCGGCTTTTCTTTTTGTCAGCGCGAGGAGAAAAAATAGCCGATTACCGGCTCTGTTGACATCACATGATTAGCTGTCATTGGCTGACAGCTGATCACATGGTAAGGGGTCGGCCTTACTCCGATTTGTGATCCAGCGAGTCTCATAGACTCGCTGATCACAGAGTGTGCCGCACGCGCCCTGCAGGGGGGGGGGGGCTTTGCGCGCAGGCCGCTCGGGCACGGGAGGATGTCAATAGATGTCCCGGCAAAGCAGGTCCGCGCTATAGCCGTCATTCATCTATAGCGCAGATCTGAAGTAGTTAATATAAAACAAGCGTACATCTGTATACCTATATTTAGATCATTTGTAATTATCTTTAATTGACAAAAAATTCCCAAGTAATTAATTCCTCTTTTGTTGTTGTCTTCTTTCACTATTTCTTGTAGTAATCATTTCCTACAGCCCTCCTGAAGAAGCTCACTCGAAGCGAAACGCGGCTGTATTTGTATACGAAATGAATTTGATATGCAAGAAGAGATTGTTTATTTCTTTTTTTTTTATGATAATGTTTTTACTGCTATTAATAAAACATATTTTTTATAATAAAAAAAATATCGTCTTTTCCTTCTTGACACCCACAAAGTCTCGTCGTTTTTCTTTTTCTCATGTATCCTATTTGGAGGAATGCGGTAGAGACATCCAATTTTTCAGGACAAGCTTTTCGGGAGGGGGGGGGGGGAGGGGAATGTCCCCTTCTTCACTGTATAATATAAGGTGAAATTCCTTTCACATTCACAAACTTCCCCTTTAAGGACTGGCGGCATGTGGGCGCCGTGCCCGGCCTGTTTAGCTGATGGGCGTGGGTTAAGATTTGGCCTCCCGATTATCGTATCCGCGCCATCTTCTCTCCTCCTTGATGAGGTGCCAGGCAGGACCTTCATGTATTTCATGGCAGAGCTACATAGTTGCCTTTAGTTACATAGTTCATAAAAAAAAAAGACACAAGTCGCAACCCGGTGGCCCTCCAGCTGTTGAGGAACTACAAGTCCCATCAGGGCTCTGGGAGTAAATTGTAACTGCCGGCCTTGCAATGCCTCATGGGAAATGTAGTTCCACAGGGGCTGGAGGTCCCTCGGGCTGCCTACACACCATGATCCAGTTCAACCAACGCAGAAAAATAAAAAGAGCCCGGCCGCCCTCCGTCTGATTTTCCCGGGTATGATGCCACCTTTTCTGATGCCTCCCGTCCCGTAGACGTTATATATAAACTCGGATATTTCACAAGACGGGAACTTGCAACAGGTTCTCCAAGAAGCTCTTTGGCTTCGCTCAACGAAGGTGGCAGCTCTGTGATGTACAACAGTCCTCAGATCCTTCATTTATCCGGGAGGGCCGAGGGCTGCGAGGGTCGAGGGCCACGAGGGCCACGAGGGTCGAGGGCCACGAGGGCTGAGGGCTACGAGGGTCGAGGGCTACGAGGGTCAAGGGCCACGAGGGCCGAGGGTTACGAGGGTTGAGGGCTACGAGGGTCGAGGGCTACGAGGGTCGAGGGCTACGAGGGTCGAGGACTACGAGGGGCGAGGGCTTCGAGGGCCGAGGGCTACGAGGGCCGAGGGCCACGAATGCCGAGGGCTACGAGGGTCAAGGGCTACGAGGGCTACGAGGGCCTAAGGCTACGAGGGCCGAGGGCTACGAGGGTCGAGGGCCACGAGGGCTACGAGGGTCGAGGGCCACGAGGGCCGAGGGCTACGAGGGTCGAGGGCTACGAGGGTCAAGGGCCACGAGGGCCGAGGGTTACGAGGGTCGAGGGCTACGAGGGTCGAGGGCTACGAGGGTCGAGGGCTACGAGGGTCGAGGACTACGAGGGGCGAGGGCTACGAGGGTCGAGGGCTTCGAGGGCTGAGGGCTACGAGGGCCGAGGGCCACGAATGCCGAGGGCTACGAGGGTCAAGGGCTACGAGGGCTACGAGGGCCGAAGGCTACGAGGGCCGAGGGCTACGAGGAGCGAGGGCTACGAGGGTCGAGGGCTATGAGGGTCGAGGGCTACGAGGGCCGAGGGCTACGAGGGTCGAGGGCTTCGAGGGCCGAGGGCTACGAGGGTCAAGGGCTACGAATGCCGAGGGCTACGAGGGTCGAGGGCTACGAGGGTCGAGGGCTACGAGGGCCGAGGGCTACGAGGGTCGAGGGCCGAGGGTTGAGGGCCGAGGGCTATGAGGGCTTTGAGGGCCGAGGGCTACGAGGGTTGAGGGCTACGAGGGTCGAGGGCTACGAGGGCCGAGGGCTACGAGGGTCGAGGGCTACGAGGGGCGAGGGCTTCGAGGGCCGAGGGCTACGAGGGTTGAGGGCCACGAGGGCCGAGGGCTACGAGGGTCGAGGGCTACTAGGGCCAAGGGCTACGAGGGTCGAGGGCTTCGAGGGTTGAGGGCTGAGGGTTATGAGGGCTTCGAGGGCCGAGGGGTACGGGAAGTCCAAGGACCTTCTCTGAGATCTTCTGGGACGGAGCCTTCCTTCAGCATCGGCTAGGGGATCTTCAACCCCCTTCAATACCGGGGCACTCACCCCCTTTCCTGCCCGGGACACCTTGAAGGACAATTGCGTGGTCACGTACAACACTGTACCCAAATTACATTTTTGTCATATTTTGCCTGGAAAAAGTATTCATACCCCCTCCTTGACGTTTCCCACATTGTGTCAGGTTACAACCAAAAAACGTAAATGTATTTTATTGGGATTTTATGTGATGGACCAACACAAAGTGACACATAATTGTGGAACGGAAAATGATAAATGATACAAATAAATATGTGAAAAGTGTGGGGGGAGGGGCATTTGTATGGCGCCCCCTTTACTCTGATACCCCCTAACTAAAATCTAGAGGAACCAATTGCCTTCAGAAGTCACCGAATTAGTAAATAGAGCCCACCTGTGTGTCATTTCATCTCAGTATAAATACAGCTGTTCTGTGAAGCCCTCAGAGGTTTGTTAGAGAACCTTAGTGAACAAACAGCATCATGAAGGCCAAGGAACACACCAGACAGGTCAGGGATGAAGTTGCGGAGAAGTATAAAGCAGGGTTGGGTTATAAATAAAATCTCCCAAGCTTTGAGCTCTGTTCAGTCCTGATATAATGATGGCCAATATCATTTCTGGAGGGCCAAAAAACGCCAGGACAGTACAAATGCCCCCCCCCAACCCCCAAATAACCTCTTTTTGGAAAGTAGACAGTCCAGGGTATTTAGTAGGAGGCCTGGCTGGTTTTTTTGAAGTTGTAATTTTTTGTCACAATTGTTTAGAAAATAAAGAAATTACATTTTTTTTTTCACAAAGGTCCCCCCCCCCCCCCGCCCAGCCGTCATTTGATAATAGGCGGGAAGTGGTTAAGCTGTGGCTGTAGCTGATGGAGCCGTGAGGGTGGCATTCTGACCACCAATGTAAGAAGCATTGTTTCCACTGACCGCCACCAATGGAAGGGACATTTTCCCACTGACCACCAATGGACAGGACTTGGCGAGGGTTCCATTGGGGGGTAAATAGGTTGAGAAAGGCTGCTATGGGTATGATGAGGGGGACTGTTTGCTGGAGGAGCTGCCAAGTATGGAGGTCCCGTATTCCCACCTAATAACCAGCTTAGCCCAGCAGGGCTGATATCTAAGAAGGACTCAAAAGTGCACAAAGCCCTTCAGCTCTCTAGCTCCGTGGTCTCCAAACTGCGGCCCGGGGGCTGGATATGCACCCTTTGCTTGCCTTTATCTTGGGCCCCCCCCCTTGCAGCACTCTTCCTTCTACAGACACCAACAATGGAGCACTATTCCACTGACACCAATGATGGGGCACTATTCCTCCCACTGATACCAATGATGGGGCACTATTCCTCCCACTGATACCAATGATGGGGCACTATTCCTCCCACTGACACCAATGATGGGGCACTATTCCTCCCACTGATACCAATGATGGGGCACTATTCCTCCCACTGATACCAATGATGGGGCACTATTCCTCCCACTGACACCAATGATGGGGCACTATTCCTCCCACTGATACCAATGATAGGGCAATATTCCATCCCCATATACCAATGATGGGGCACTATTCCTCCCACTGACACCAATGATGGGGCACTATTCCTCCCACTGATACCAATGATGGGGCACTATTCCTCCCACTGACACCAATGATGGGGCACTATTCCTCCCACCGATACCAATGATGGGGCACTATTCCTCCCACTGATACCAATGATGGGGCACTATTCCTCCCACTGATACCAATGATGGGGCACTATTCCTCCCACTGACACCAATGATGGGGCACTATTCCTCCCACTGATACCAATGATGGGGCACTATTCCTCCCACTGATACCAATGATGGGGCACTATTCCTCCCACTGATACCAATGATGGGGCACTATTCCTCCCACTGATACCAATGATGGGGCACTATTCCTCCCACTGACACCAATGATGGGGCACTATTCCTCCCACTGATACCAATGATGGGGCACTATTCCTCCCACTGATACCAATGATGGGGCACTATTCCTCCCACTGACACCAATGATGGGGCACTATTCCTCCCACTGATACCAATGATGGGGCACTATTCCCCCCACTGACACCAATGATGGGGCACTATTCCTCCCACTGATACCAATGATAGGGCAATATTCCATCCCCATATACCAATGATGGGGCACTATTCCTCCCACTGACACCAATGATGGGGCACTATTCCTCCCACTGATACCAATGATGGGGCACTATTCCTCCCACTGACACCAATGATGGGGCACTATTCCTCCCACTGATACCAATGATGGGGCACTATTCCTCCCCACTGATACCAATGATGGGGCACTATTCCTCCCCACTGATACCAATGATGGGGCACTATTCCTCCCACTGACACCAATGATGGGGCACTATTCCTCCCCACTGATACCAATGATGGGGCACTATTCCTCCCACTGATACCAATGATGGGGCACTATTCCTCCCCACTGATACCAATGATGGGGCACTATTCCTCCCACTGATACCAATGATGGGGCACTATTCCTCCCACTGACACCAATGATGGGGCACTATTCCTCCCACTGATACCAATGATGGGGCACTATTCCTCCCCACTGATACCAATGATGGGGCACTATTCCTCCCCACTGATACCAATGATGGGGCACTATTCCTCCCACTGACACCAATGATGGGGCACTATTCCTCCCCACTGATACCAATGATGGGGCACTATTCCTCCCACTGATACCAATGATGGGACACTATTCCTCCCACTGACACCAATGACGGGACACTATTCCTCCCACTGATACCAATGATGGGGCACTATTCCTCCCACTGATACCAATGATGGGGCACTATTCCCCCCACTGACACCAATGATGGGGCACTATTCCCCTCACTGACACCAATGATGGGGCACTATTCCTCCCACTGATACCAATGATGGGACACTATTCCCCTCACTGACACCAATGATGGGGCACTACTCCTCCCACTGATACCAATGACGGGACACTATTCCTCCCACTGATACCAATGATGGGACACTATTCCTCCCACTGATACCAATGATGGGGCACTATTCCCCCCACTGACACCAATGATGGGGCACTATTCCCCTCACTGACACCAATGATGGGGCACTATTCCTCCCACTGATACCAATGATGGGACACTATTCCCCTCACTGACACCAATGATGGGGCACTATTCCTCCCACTGACACCAATGATGGGGCACTATTCCTCCCCACTGATACCAATGATGGGGCACTATTCCTCCCACTGATACCAATGATGGGGCACTATTCCCCCCACTGACACCAATGATGGGGCACTATTCCCCTCACTGACACCAATGATGGGGCACTATTCCTCCCACTGATACCAATGATGGGACACTATTCCCCTCACTGACACCAATGATGGGGCACTATTCCTCCCCACTGATACCAATGATGGGGCACTATTCCTCCCACTGATACCAATGATGGGGCACTATTCCCCTCACTGACACCAATGATGGGGCACTATTCCTCCCACTGATACCAATGATGGGGCACTATTCCCCTCACTGACACCAATGATGGGGCACTATTCCTCCCACTGATACCGATGATGGGGCACTATTCCTCCCACTGATACCAATGACAGGGCACTATTCCCCCCACTGATACCAATGATGGGGCACTATTCCTCCCACTGACACCAATGATGGGGCACTATTCCTCCCACTGACACCAATGATGGGGCACTATTCCCCCCAATGACACCAATGATGGGGCACTATTCCTCCCCACTGATACCAATGATGGGGCACTATTCCTCCCACTGACACCAATGATGGGACACTATTCCCCTCACTGACACCAATGATGGGGCACTATTCCTCCCACTGATACCAATGATGGGGCACTATTCCTCCCACTGATACCAATGACAGGGCACTATTCCCCCCCACTGATACCAATGATGGGGCACTATTCCTCCCACTGACACCAATGATGGGGCACTATTCCTCCCACTGACACCAATGATGGGGCACTATTCCCCCCAATGACACCAATGATGGGGCACTATTCCTCCCACTGACACCAATGATGGGGCACTATTCCTCCCACTGACACCAATGATGGGGCACTATTCCTCCCACTGACACCAATGATGGGGCACTATTCCTCCCACTTACACCAATGATGGGACACTATTCCTCCCACTGACACCAATGATGGGGCACTATTCCCCCCACTGACACCAATGATGGGGCACTATTCCCCCCACTGATACCAATGATGGGGCACTACTCCTCCCACTTACACCAATGATGGGACACTATTCCTCCCACTGACACCAATGATGGGGCACTATTCCCCCCACTGATACCAATGATGGGGCACTACTCCTCCCACTTACACCAATGATGGGGCACTATTCCCCCCACTGACACTGATGGGACACTATTCCTCCCACTGACACCAATGATGGGGCACTATTCCCCCCAATGACACCAATGATGGGGCACTACTCCCCCCACTGACACTAATGATGGGACACTATTCCTCTCACTGACACCAATGATGGGGCACTATTCCTCCCACTGACACCAATGATGGGGCACTATTCCTCCCACTGACACCAATGATGGGGCACTATTCCTCCCACTGACACCAATGATGGGGCACTATTCCCCCCACTGACACCAATGATGGGACACTATTCCCCCCCAATGACACCAATGATGGGGCACTATTCCCCCCAATGACACCAATGATGGGGCACTATTCCCCCCAATGACACCAATGATGGGGCACTATTCCCCCCAATGACACCAATGATGGGGCACTATTCCTCCCACTGATACCAATGATGGGGCACTATTCCTCCCACTGACACCAATGATGGGGCACTATTCCCCCCACTGACACCAATGATGGGACACTATTCCTCCCACTGACACCAATGATGGGGCACTATTCCTCCCACTGACACCAATGATGGGACACTATTCCTCCCACTGATACCAATGATGGGGCACTATTCCCCCCACTGACACCAATGATGGGGCACTATTCCTCCCACTGACACCAATGATGGGGCACTATTCCTCCCACTGACACCAATGATGGGACACTATTCCTCCCACTGATACCAATGATGGGGCACTATTCCCCTCACTGACACCAATGATGGGGCACTATTCCCCTCACTGACACCAATGATGGGGCACTATTCCCCTCACTGACACCAATGATGGGGCACTATTCCTCCCACTGACACCAATGATGGGGCACTATTCCCCTCACTGACACCAATGATGGGACACTATTCCTCCCACTGACACCAATGATGGGGCACTATTCCTCCCACTGACACCAATGATGGGACACTATTCCTCCCACTGATACAAATGATGGGGCACTATTCCCCCCACTGACACCAATGATGGGGCACTATTCCTCCCACTGACACCAATGATGGGGCACTATTCCTCCCACTGACACCAATGATGGGACACTATTCCTCCCACTGATACCAATGATGGGGCACTATTCCCCTCACTGACACCAATGATGGGGCACTATTCCCCTCACTGACACCAATGATGGGGCACTATTCCCCTCACTGACACCAATGACGGGGCACTATTCCTCCCACTGATACCAATGATGGGGCACTATTCTCACTAAGTCCCACTGACACCAGGGCATATTCTACTCCCACTGGCCTTCAGACTTTAGGGGGGCCTTTTGTTTAGAAAGTTTGGGGACCCTTGAACTTCTGTAAGTAATTGAGCTGTAAACTGGAAAAGGCATTCCAGGAAAACATCTTTATGGGATATTCTTTATTCTCTCCTAAAGATGTAAAAAAAAAAAGAGAGAGATAAGATAAACCCTTAAAAATCTTGGCTGCCATGGATGTTCTACTTGGGCATAGAGCAAGCAAACTGTAGCTGTTCTTCAGAATGGAGGTGGTGAGTGACCTAGGGATTTGGACTGACCTAGATGTGGACCCACCCAGGGAGTTGAAGGACTGCAATGATCTTCCCTCCTCAGAGGAAGCCTTGAGGACCCTGGCTGCCATGGACGTTCTACTTGGGTCCAGAGGAAGCAGGCTCTAGTTGTCCTCCACAATGGAGGTGGAGAGTGACTGATTGACCCAGGGATTTGGACTTACCAAGATCTGGACCCGCCTATGGTGTTGGAGGGCTGCAAGGAGTCCCACTCCTAGGGGGAACCCTTAAAAATCCTGGCTGCCATGGATGTTCTACTTGGGCATAGAGCAAGCAAACTGTAGTTGTTCTTCAAGATCTGGACCCACCTATGGTGTTGGAGGGCTGCAAGGAGTCCCACTCCTAGGAGGAACCCTTAAAAATCATGGCTGCCATGGATGTTCTACTTGGGCATAGAGCAAGCAAACTGTAGTTGTTCTTCAGAATGGAGGTGGTGAGTGACCTAGGGATTTGGACTGACCTAGATGTGGACCCACTCAGGGAGATGAAGGGCTGCAATGATCTTCCCTCCTCAGAGGAAGCCTTGAGGACCCTGGCTGCCATGGACGTTCTACTTGGGTCCAGAGGAAGCAGGCTCTAGTTGTCCCCCACAATGGAGGTGGAGAGTGACTGATTGACCCAGGGATTTGGACTTACCAAGATCTGGACCCACCTATGGTGTTGGAGGGCTGCAAAGAGTCCCACTCCTAGGAGGAACCCTTAAAAATCCTGGCTGCCATGGATGTTCTACTTGGGCATAGAGCAAGCAAACTGTAGTTGTTCTTCAAGATCTGGACCCGCCTATGGTGTTGGAGGGCTGCAAGGAGTCCCACTCCTAGGAGGAACCCTTAAAAATCCTGGCTGCCATGGATGTTCTACTTGGGCATAGAGCAAGCAAACTGTAGTTGTTCTTCAAGATCTGGACCCGCCTATGGTGTTGGAGGGCTGCAAGGAGTTCCACTTCTAGGGGGAACCCTTAAAAATCATGGCTGCCGTGGATGTTCTACTTGGGCATAGAGCAAGCAAACTGTGGTTGTTCTTCAAAATGGAGGTGGTGAGTGACTGACTGACCCAGGAATATGGACCAACCTAGGGATTTGGAGTGCTGCAAGGCTCTCCCCTCCTGGAAGGAACCCTTGAAGGTCCTGGTTGTCACAAATGTTCTAGTTGGTCCTAGAGGAAGCAGACTTCAGTTATCCCTCACAATGGAGGTCGTGAGTGACTTCCATAGGGATTTAGATTGCTGTACGGATCTAGACTCCTTGAAGGCCCTGGCTTCCACAATGATTCTACATAGGCCTAGAAGAAGAAAACTGCAGTTGTCCCCCACAATGGTAGTGCTGAGTGACCTACTGAGAGAAAAGTCAACAAAAGAACCTTTTCCAAGCTTGAGATACCACTAGACTGTCAAGGAGCAACATTCTAGGTGTAGGTGTCCAGCCAGCATAGTCTTGTGAGAAAGGGACCCAGAACATTTATACCAATGTGCAGAAGACCACAGACTGAGCTCTGTGTAGAAACCTTCATGTATCCTGTTTTCCCTTAGGGTGGGTTTGCTCCCTTTTTTGTAGGCAATCCCTAAAAGTTTATTTGTCACCTTGTTACCTTTTTTGTGTGTTGCCCATCGTTAGACAACTATGTTTTTTTGATTTAATGTCTGTATCCCATTGGAAAGATTACCCTTCATTTCCCACCTCGGAGACACAACTGGTGGGCGACTGGTTGACCTAGGGATTTGGACTGACCTAGATTTGAACCCACCTACAGAGTTTGAGGGTTGCAAGGATCTCCATTCCTATGTTTACTCCATTGGGGAGATTTCCTTTCATTTCCCATCCTGAAGACAAACCAGGTAGTTAGAGGAAATCTCTGTAAAGAAATGGGTTCACCATTGAAATGGGCATCCCCATTGGAAGATTTCCACATCTCTTGTATCAGTAAGAACTTTATGTTTTGTCCTGGTAAAGCCAATACAAAGAGAGAGGGATCTCCAACCCCCCCCCCCCCAACTCTTCTAGCCCTCCTATACCCCATTGAAATGGGCATCCCCATTGGAAGATTTCCACATCTCTTGCTCCAGTAAGAACTTTATGTTTTGTCCTGGTAAAGCCAATACAAAGAGAGAGGGGGATCTCTACCCCCCACCCCCAACTCTTCCAACCCTCCTATACTCCATTGAAATGGGCATCCACATTGGAAGATTACTACATCTCTTGTATCAGTAAGAACATCATGGTTTGTCGTGGTAAAGCCAATACAAAGAGAGAGGGGGATCTCCAACCCCCTCCCCCCAACTCTTCCAACTCTCCTATACTCCATTGAAATGGGCATCCCCATTGGAAGATTTTCACATCTCTTGCTCCAGTAAGAACTTTATGTTTTGTCCTGGTAAAGCCAATACAAAGAGAGAGGGGGATCTCTACCCCCCACCCCCAACTCTTCTAGCCCTCCTATACCCCATTGAAATGGGCATCCCCATTGGAAGATTTCCACATCTCTTGTATCAGTAAGAACTTTATGTTTTGTCCTGGTAAAGCCAATACAAAGAGAGAGAGGGATCTCTACCCCCCACCCCCAACTCTTCTAGCCCTCCTATACCCCATTGAAATGGGCATCCCCATTGGAAGATTTCCACATCTCTTGCTCCAGTATGAACATCATGTTTTGTCCTGGTAAAGCCAATACAAAGACCCTTCCTACCCTCCCCCAACTCTTCTAGCCCTCCTATACTCCATTGAAATGGGCATCCCCATTGGAAGATTTCCACATCTCTTGTATCAGTAAGAACTTTATGTTTTGTCCTGGTAAAGCCAATACAAAGAGAGAGAGGGATCTCTACCCCCCCACCCCCAACTCTTCTAGCCCTCCTATACCCCATTGAAATGGGCATCCCTATTGGAAGATTTCCACATCTCTTGTATCAGTAAGAACATCATGTTTTGTCCTGGTAAAGCCAATACAAAGACCCTTCCTACCCTCCCCCAACTCTTCTAGCCCTCCTATACTCCATTGAAATGGGCATCCCTATTGGAAGATTTCCACATCTCTTGTTCCAGTAAGAACATCATGTTTTGTCCTGGTAAAGCCAATACAAAGACCCTTCCTTCCCTCCCCCAACTCTTCTAGCCCTCCTATACTCCATTGAAAACTAGGGGAAAAAAAGTTTTCCCTACAGATATTTAATGGGGGAGTTCAGAAACTCTGAAGTAGACCTCTTCCCTGGATCAAAAGACACCAACAGACCGAAAAAAGCTGATAAACGTTTTAATAAAATAGAACACCAACACCAAGTATTACATACATATATATATATATCACATATACATTGTTTTATTATTGCACGTTAAATGAAGCCATTAACATACACCTAATGGATTATAATTCAGTACTTACATTCACATAAAGGTCACAGTTTGAAGAAACTCAATAAATGTCCAAACCAGCTCACCTTCCATAGGCTCTCATTATATAGATGTGTAGGGTGCCCAACCAATGTGCTCCTCCAAGTTTGAAACCACAATACTATATAGCTTGGGAATCGCCACCCCCCTTCCCTTTTGATCACTCCAACTAGAGTTCTTCAGTAGAAGTCGAGGTTCAGTAAAAATGCTACATTTGTTACCGAATCCCACCACGGCAAAGGGTTACATTTCTTTTTCAGCAACTGTTATGGGAAAAATTGGAGTTGAGGTCGGAGATTTAAGACTTGGAAGTTCAGGGTTACTGACCGGAGACCTGCAGTCATCATGGTCATAGCACGGTTGGTTTGCTGGTGGATGAGCCACGTTTCGAGAAGGTCTGGCTTAAAATGGGCACTCATTGTGAATTAAATGAATGACGTAGTTGGATTACACTCATTGGAAGACAAGAATCCGTGAAAAAAAAAGGCAGAAATTAATAAGTAACTCAACAACCCTTCAAGGACATGCGATCAACCTCCATCCAGGGCTGCAAACTTTGGTCATTTGCTTAGTTCCATGGCCATTTGAATGCCTTTCCAGTGGACTTTTGCTTCTCCTCCTTCTGAGAACTGGTATTACTAGAAGTTTTCACTCCAGAGGATGGGGGTGGTGATTTTTGAGGTTCTTCGGCAGACTCTTTTGGTTTTGTTGAAGGTTGTTTACTTCTTGGGAGTGTTGGTGATTGTCGAGCAAGTTCATACAAAGGATAATGACAAGAGCTTTGGTCTGGCTTTTGTGGGTCAGCTTCATGGTGACTCTGTGCGGATGATGAACCCAGATTTCCACCGGTGTGTTGTTCATGGGTTGACCAAGTTGTGGTCTTATTTTGTTGGGTCATTTGCTGTGTGGTGTCCTGCCCTCCACTGGTGTGTGGTTCATGGGTTGGCCAAGGTGTGGTCTTATTTTGTTGGGTCATTTGCTGTGTGGTGTCCTGCCCTCCACTGGTGTGTGGTTCATTGGTTGGCCAAGGTGTGGTCTTCTTTTGTTGGGTCATTTGCTGTGTGGTGTCCTGCCCTCCACTGGTGTATTGGACATAGCTTGAAGGCACTGTGTCTCTATGGTCAATGTATTGTTGGGTCTTTAGAAACGAATGTGCGTATGGATCATCTTTATCTCCCTGGGGGAAGCTGGTTCCCCATATCTGGGGAGATGGTGCATCACCTTCTGAGGTATAGGAATAATGTGTTTCAGTACGTCCAGTCTGTTGGGCAGTTTTGTCATCCCCTTGAGAGAATTGAGGCATCTGTTGTGAGGTGGTCTGCCCCGCTGTGGTGTATTGCATATAACTTGAGGGTACTGTCTCTCTATGGTCAATAAGTTGCTGGCCCTTTAGGAATGAATGTGCATATTGATCAACTACATTTTCTGGACCTTGACTGGTTCCCCATATCTGATGAGATGGTGCATCACCTTCTGTGTGATATGAATAACGTATTTCAGTGTGTCCAACCTGTCTTGTCTTGTCATCCCTTTGTAGGACTTGAGGACCTTGGCCTGGTGTTTGTGTGGGCTCTTGTTTCTTTAACGGGTCTTCTTTCTGTGTTGGATCTTGTCCCTCAGGTAGGCTTTTATACTCAGTGCTGCCTTGCTTTAATATTTGGTCATCCTTCTTAGATTGATCTTGCCTGTGGGCTGGGTCTTGTTTCTGGGTTGGATCCAGTTTCTGTGTTGAGTCTGGTTTCTGGGTGGGGTCTTTCTTCTGGTCTTGTTTCTGGCTCTGCCCTGGGTCTGGTTTCTGTGTAAAGCCTGGAACTTGGGTTAGGCTTTGCTTCTGTGGTGGATCTTCTTTCTGGGTTGTGTCTGACTTGTGATCAAAATCTGGCTTCTGGATTGGGTCTTGTTTCTGAATGGGGTCTTGTTTTTTGGTCAAGTCTAGTTCCTTTGTTAAATATTGTTTCATGGTAGAGCACTGCAACGGGGTTGGGTCTTGTTTCTGAATAAAGTCTTTTTTCTCACTGGAGTCTTGTTTGTGGGTCATATCTTGTTTCTGTATCTGGTCTTGTTTCTGGATGGTGTCCTGTTTCTGAGTGAAGTCTTTCTGGGTTTTGTCTTGTTTTTGAGTGGTCTGGTCTTGCTTCTGAGTGGTGTCCTCTTTATGAGTGGTGTCTTGTTTCTGGGTCTGGTCTTGTTTCTGGCTTGAGTCTTGTTTCTGGGTCTGGTCTTGTTTCTGGGTCTGGTCTTGTTTCTGGCTTGAGTCTTGCTTCTGGGTCTGGTCTTGTTTCTGGGTCTGGTCTTGTTTCTGGGTCTGGTCTTGTTTCTGGGTTGAGTCTTGCTTCTGAGTCTGGTCTTCTTTCTGGGTTGAGTCTTGTTTCTGGGTCTGGTCTTGTTTCTGAGTGGGGTCTTGTTTTTGGGTTGGGTCTTGTTTCTGAATGGAGTCTTTTTTCTGGGTCTGGTCTTGTTTCTGTGTCTGGTCTTGTTTCTGGCTTGAGTCTTGTTTCTGGGTCTGGTCTTGTTTCTGGCTTGAGTCTTGCTTCTGGGTCTGGTCTTGTTTCTGGGTTGAGTCTTGTTTCTGGGTCTGGTCTTGTTTCTGAGTGGGGTCTTGTTTTTGGGTTGGGTCTTGTTTCTGAATGGAGTCTTTTTTCTGGGTCTGGTCTTGTTTCTGGGTTGAGTCTTGTTTCTTGGTCTGGTCTTGTTTCTGGGTCTGGTCTTGTTTCTGGGTTAAGTCTTGTTTCTGGGTCTGGTCTTGTTTCTGGGTCTGGTCTTGTTTCTGGGTTGAGTCTTGCTTCTGGGTCTGGTCTTGTTTCTGGGTTGAGTCTTGTTTTTGGGTCTGGTCTTGTTTCTGAGTGGAGTCTTGTTTTTGGGTTGGGTCTTGTTTCTGGGTCTGGTCTTGTTTCTGAGTGGGGTCTTGTTTTTGGGTTGGGTCTTGTTTCTGAATGGAGTCTTTTTTCTGGGTTTGGTCTTGTTTCTGGATGGTGTCCTGTTTCTGAGTGGTGCCTTGTTTCTGCGTCTGATCCTGTTTAAGAGTGGAGTCTTTCTGGGTCTGGTCTTGTTTCTGGGTGGTGTCTTGTTTAACAGTGGAGTCTTTCTGGGTCTGGTCTTGTTTCTGGGTCTGGTCTTGTTTCTGTGTCTGATCCTGTTTCTGAGTGGAGTCTTTCTGGGTCTGGTCTTGTTTTTGGGTGGTCTGGTCTTGTTTCTGGGTGGTGTCTTGTTTAACAGTGGAGTCTTTCTGGGTCTGGTCTTGTTTCTGGGTCTGGTCTTGTTTCTGTGTCTGATCCTGTTTATGAGTGGAGTCTTTCTGGGTCTGGTCTTGTTTCTGGGTGGTGTCCTGTTTCTTGGTCTGATCCTGTTTAAGAGTGGAGTCTTTCTGGGTCTGGTCTTGTTTTTGGGGGGTCTGATCTTGTTTCTGAGTTGTGTCCTGTTTATGAGTGGAGTCTTTCTGGGTCTGGTCTTGTTTCTGAGTGGAGTCTTGTTTTTGGGTTGGGTATTGTTTCAGTGCAGAGCACTGCATCGGGGTTGGCTCTTGTTTCTGAATTGAGTCTTTTTTCCCACTGGAGTCTTGTTTCTGGGTCTGGTCTTGTTTCTGGGTCTGGTCTTGTTTCTGGGTTAAGTCTTGTTTCTGGGTCTGGTCTTGTTTCTGGGTCTGGTCTTGTTTCTGGGTTAAGTCTTGTTTCTGGGTCTGGTCTTGTTTCTGGGTTGAGTCTTGTTTTTGGGTCTGGTCTTGTTTCTGGGTTGAGTCTTGTTTTTGGGTCTGGTCTTGTTTCTGAGTGGAGTCTTGTTTTTGGGTTGGGTCTTGTTTCTGGGTCTGGTCTTGTTTCTGAGTGGGGTCTTGTTTTTGGGTTGGGTCTTGTTTCTGAATGGAGTCTTTTTTCTGGGTTTGGTCTTGTTTCTGGGTCTGGTCTTGTTTCTGTGTCTGATCCTGTTTCTGAGTGGAGTCTTTCTGGGTCTGGTCTTGTTTTTGGGTGGTCTGGTCTTGTTTCTGGGTGGTGTCTTGTTTAACAGTGGAGTCTTTCTGGGTCTGGTCTTGTTTCTGGGTCTGGTCTTGTTTCTGTGTCTGATCCTGTTTATGAGTGGAGTCTTTCTGGGTCTGGTCTTGTTTCTGGGTGGTGTCCTGTTTCTTGGTCTGATCCTGTTTAAGAGTGGAGTCTTTCTGGGTCTGGTCTTGTTTTTGGGGGGTCTGATCTTGTTTCTGAGTTGTGTCCTGTTTATGAGTGGAGTCTTTCTGGGTCTGGTCTTGTTTCTGAGTGGAGTCTTGTTTTTGGGTTGGGTATTGTTTCAGTGCAGAGCACTGCATCGGGGTTGGCTCTTGTTTCTGAATTGAGTCTTTTTTCCCACTGGAGTCTTGTTTCTGGGTCTGGTCTTGTTTCTGGGTCTGGTCTTGTTTCTGGGTTAAGTCTTGTTTCTGGGTCTGGTCTTGTTTCTGGGTCTGGTCTTGTTTCTGGGTTAAGTCTTGTTTCTGGGTCTGGTCTTGTTTCTGGGTTGAGTCTTGTTTTTGGGTCTGGTCTTGTTTCTGGGTTGAGTCTTGTTTTTGGGTCTGGTCTTGTTTCTGAGTGGAGTCTTGTTTTTGGGTTGGGTCTTGTTTCTGGGTCTGGTCTTGTTTCTGAGTGGGGTCTTGTTTTTGGGTTGGGTCTTGTTTCTGAATGGAGTCTTTTTTCTGGGTTTGGTCTTGTTTCTGGATGGTGTCCTGTTTCTGAGTGGTGTCTTGTTTCTGCGTCTGATCCTGTTTAAGAGTGGAGTCTTTCTGGGTCTGGTCTTGGTTCTGGGTGGTGTCTTGTTTAACAGTGGAGTCTTTCTGGGTCTGGTCTTGTTTCTGGGTCTGGTCTTGTTTCTGTGTCTGATCCTGTTTCTGAGTGGAGTCTTTCTGGGTCTGGTCTTGTTTTTGGGTGGTCTGGTCTTGTTTCTGGGTGGTGTCTTGTTTAACAGTGGAGTCTTTCTGGGTCTGGTCTTGTTTCTGGGTCTGGTCTTGTTTCTGTGTCTGATCCTGTTTATGAGTGGAGTCTTTCTGGGTCTGGTCTTGTTTCTGGGTGGTGTCCTGTTTCTTGGTCTGATCCTGTTTAAGAGTGGAGTCTTTCTGGGTCTGGTCTTGTTTTTGGGGGGTCTGATCTTGTTTCTGAGTTGTGTCCTGTTTATGAGTGGAGTCTTTCTGGGTCTGGTCTTGTTTCTGAGTGGAGTCTTGTTTTTGGGTTGGGTATTGTTTCAATGCAGAGCACTGCATCGGGGTTGGCTCTTGTTTCTGAATTGAGTCTTTTTTCTCACTGGAGTCTTGTTTCTGGGTCTGGTCTTGTTTCTGGGTCTGGTCTTGTTTCTGAGTGGGGTCTTGTTTTTGGGTTGGGTCTTGTTTCTGAATGGAGTCTTTTTTCTGGGTTTGGTCTTGTTTCTGGATGGTGTCCTGTTTCTGAGTGGTGTCTTGTTTCTGCGTCTGATCCTGTTTAAGAGTGGAGTCTTTCTGGGTCTGGTCTTGTTTCTGGGTGCAGTCTTGTTTCTTGGTCTGGTCTTGTTTCTGTGTCTGATCCTGTTTCTGAGTGGAGTCTTTCTGGGTCTGGTCTTGTTTTTGGGTGGTCTGGTCTTGCTTCTGAGTGGTGTCCTGTTTATGAGTGGAGTCTTTCTGGGTCTGGTCTTGTTTCTGGGTGGAGTCTTGTTTCTTGGTCTGGTCTTGTTTCTGTGTCTGATCCTGTTTCTGAGTGGAGTCTTTCTGGGTCTGGTCTTGTTTTTGGGTGGTCTGGTCTTGCTTCTGAGTGGTGTCCTGTTTATGAGTGGAGTCTTTCTGGGTCTGGTCTTGTTTCTGGGTGGTGTCATGTTTCTTGGTCTGATCCTGTTTAAGAGTGGAGTCTTTCTGGGTCTGGTCTTGTTTTGGGGGGGTCTGATCTTGCTTCTGAGTTGTGTCCTGTTTATGAGTGGAGTCTTTCTGGGTCTGGTCTTGTTTCTGAGTGGAGTCTTGTTTCTTGGTCTGGTCTTGTTTCTGTGTCTGATCCTGTTTCTGAGTGGAGTCTTTCTGGGTCTGGTCTTGTTTTTGGGTGGTCTGGTCTTGCTTCTGAGTGGTGTCCTGTTTATGAGTGGAGTCTTTCTGGGTCTGGTCTTGTTTCTGAGTGGAGTCTTGTTTCTTGGTCTGGTCTTGTTTCTGTGTCTGATCCTGTTTCTGAGTGGAGTCTTTCTGGGTCTGGTCTTGTTTTTGGGTGGTCTGGTCTTGCTTCTGAGTGGTGTCCTGTTTATGAGTGGAGTCTTTCTGGGTCTGGTCTTGTTTCTGGGTGGTGTCCTGTTTCTTGGTCTGATCCTGTTTAAGAGTGGAGTCTTTCTGGGTCTGATCTTGTTTTTGGGGGGTCTGATCTTGCTTCTGAGTTGTGTCCTGTTTCTGAGTGGAGTCTTTCTGGGTCTGGTCTTGTTTCTGAGTGGAGTCTTGTTTTTGGGTTGGGTATTGTTTCAGTGCAGAGCACTGCATCGGGGTTGGCTCTTGTTTCTGAATTGAGTCTTTTTTCTCACTGGAGTCTTGTTTCTGGGTCTGGTCTTGTTTCTGGGTTGAGTCTTGTTTCTGGGTCTGGTCTTGTTTCTGGGTTGAGTCTTGTTTCTGGGTCTGGTCTTGTTTCTGAGTGGGGTCTTGTTTTTGGGTTGGGTCTTGTTTCTGAATGGAGTCTTTTTTCTGGGTTTGGTCTTGTTTCTGGATGGTGTCCTGTTTCTGAGTGGTGTCTTGTTTCTGCGTCTGATCCTGTTTAAGAGTGGAGTCTTTCTGGGTCTGGTCTTGTTTCTGGGTGGTGTCTTGTTTAACAGTGGAGTCTTTCTGGGTCTGGTCTTGTTTCTGGGTGGAGTCTTGTTTCTTGGTCTGGTCTTGTTTCTGTGTCTGATCCTGTTTCTGAGTGGAGTCTTTCTGGGTCTGGTCTTGTTTTTGGGTGGTCTGGTCTTGCTTCTGAGTGGTGTCCTGTTTAAGAGTGGAGTCTTTCTGGGTCTGGTCTTGTTTCTGAGTGGAGTCTTGTTTTTGGGTTGGGTATTGTTTCAGTGCAGAGCACTGCATCGGGGTTGGCTCTTGTTTATGAATTGAGTCTTTTTTCTCACTGGAGTCTTGTTTGTGGGTCGGGTCTTGTTTCTGGGTTGAGTCTTGTTTCTGGGTCTGGTCTTGTTTCTGGGTGAGTTCCTGTTTAAGAGTGGAGTCTTTCTGGGTCTGGTCTTGTTTCTGGGTGGCGTCCTGTTTATGAGTGGAGTCTTTCTGGGTCTGGTCTTGTTTCTGGGTGGTGTCCTGTTTCTGAGTGGAGTCTTGTTTCTTGGTCTGGTCTTGTTTCTGGGTCTGGTCTTGTTTCTTGGTCTGATCCTGTTTCTGAGTGGAGTCTTTCTGGGTCTGATCTTGTTTTTGGGTGGTCTGATCTTGCTTTTGAGTTGTGTCCTGTTTATGAGTGGAGTCTTTCTGGGTCTGGTCTTGTTTCTGGGTTGAGTCTTGTTTCTGGGTCTGGTCTTGTTTCTGGGTTGAGTCTTGTTTCTGGGTCTGGTCTTGTTTCTGGGTCTGGTCTTGTTTCTGAGTGGGGTCTTGTTTTTGGATTGGGTCTTGTTTCTGAATGGAGTCTTTTTTCTGGGTTTGGTCTTGTTTCTGATTGGTGTCTTGTTTCTGTGTCTGATCCTGTTTAAGAGTGAAGTCTTTCTGGGCCTGGTCTTGTTTCCTGGTGGTGTCCTGTTTCTGGGTTGAGTCTTGTTTCTGGGTCTGGTCTTGTTTCTGGGTCTGATCCTGTTTCTGAGTGGAGTCTTTCTGGGTCTGGTCTTGTTTTTGGGTGGTCTGGTCTTGCTTCTGAGTGGTGTCCTGTTTATGAGTGGAGTCTTTTTGGGTCTGGTCTTGTTTTTGGGTGGTCTGGTCTTGCTTCTGAGTGGTGTCCTGTTTATGAGTGGAGTCTTTTTGGGTCTGGTCTTGTTTCTGAGTGGTGTCCTGTTTATTAGTGGAGTCTTTTTGGGTCTGGTCTTGCTTCTGAGTGGTGTCCTGTTTATGAGTGGAGTCTTTTTGGGCCTGGTCTTGTTTCTGGGTTGAGTCTTGTTTCTGGGTGAGGTCCTGTTTAAGAGTGGAGTCTTTCTGGGTCTGGTCTTGTTTCTGGGTCTGATCCTGTTTCTGAGTGGAGTCTTTCTGGGTCTGGTCTTGTTTTTGGGGGGTCTGATCTTGCTTCTGAGTTGTGTCCTGTTTATGAGTGGAGTCTTTCTGGGTCTGGTCTTGTTTCTGAGTGGAGTCTTGTTTTTGGGTTGGGTATTGTTTCAGTGTAGAGCACTGCATCGGGGTTGGCTCTTGTTTCTGAATTGAGTCTTTTTTCTCACTGGAGTCTTGTTTCTGGGTCTGGTCTTGTTTCTGGGTTGAGTCTTGTTTCTGGGTGAGGTCCTGTTTAAGAGTGGAGTCTTTCTGGGTCTGGTCTTGTTTCTGAGTGGTGTCCTGTTTAAGAGTGGAGTCTTTCTGGGTCTGGTCTTGTTTCTGGGTGGTGTCCTGTTTCTGAGTGGAGTCTTGTTTCTTGGTCTGGTCTTGTTTCTGGGTCTGATCCTGTTTCTGAGTGGAGTCTTTCTGGGTCTGGTCTTGTTTTTGGGTGGTCTGATCTTGCTTCTGTGTTGTGTCCTGTTTATGAGTGGAGTCTTTCTGGGTCTGGTCTTGTTTCTGGGTTGAGTCTTGTTTCTGGGTGTGGTCTTGTTTCTGAGTGGGGTCTTGTTTTTGGATTGGGTCTTGTTTCTGAATGGAGTCTTTTTTCTGGGTTTGGTCTTGTTTCTGAGTGGTGTCTTGTTTCTGTGTCTGATCCTGTTTAAGAGTGAAGTCTTTCTGGGCCTGGTCTTGTTTCTGGGTCTGGTCTTGTTTCTGGGTGGTGTCTTGTTTAAGAGTGGAGTCTTTCTGAGTCTGGTCTTGTTTCTGAGTGGAGTCTTGTTTCTTGGTCTGGTCTTGTATCTGGGTCTGATCCTGTTTCTGAGTGGAGTCTTTCTGGGTCTGGTCTTGTTTTTGGGTGGTCTGGTCTTGTTTCTGAGTGGTGTCCTGTTTATGAGTGGAGTCTTTCTGGGTCTGGTCTTGTTTCTTGGTCTGTTCCTGTTTCTGAGTGGAGTCTTTCTGGGTCTGGTCTTGTTTCTGGGTTGAGTCTTGTTTCTGGGTCTGGTCTTGTTTCTGAGTGGAGTCTTGTTTTTGGGTTGGGTATTGTTTCAGTGAAGAGCACTGCATTGGGGTTGGCTCTTGTTTCTGAATTGAGTCTTTTTTCTCACTGGAGTCTTGTTTGTGGGTCTGATCTTGTTTATGGGTCTGATCTTGTTTCTGAGTGAAGTCTTTCTGGGTCTGGTCTTGTTTTTGGGTGGTCTGGTCTTGCTTCTGAGTTGTGTCCTGTTTATGAGTGGAGTCTTTCTGGGTCTGGTCTTGTTTCAGGCTTGAGTCTTGTTTCTGGGTCTGATCTTGTTTCTGGGCGAGGTCCTGTTTAAGAGTGGAGTCTTTCTGGGTCTGGTCTTGTTTCTGGGTGGTGTCCTGTTTCTGGGTTGAGTCTTGTTTCTGGGTCTGATCCTGTTTCTGAGTGGAGTCTTTCTGGGTCTGGTCTTGTTTTTGGGTGGTCTGGTCTTGCTTCTGAGTGGTGTCCTGTTTCTGAGTGGAGTCTTTCTGGGCCTGGTCTTGTTTCTGGGTTGAGTCTTGTTTCTGGGTCTGGTCTTGTTTCTGGGTGAGGTCCTGTTTAAGAGTGGAGTCTTTCTGGGTCTGGTCTTGTTTCTTAGTGGTGTCCTGTTTATGAGTGGAGTCTTTCTGGGTCTGGTCTTGTTTCTGGGTGGTGTCCTGTTTCTGAGTGGAGTCTTGTTTCTTGGTCTGGTCTTGTTTCTGGGTCTGATCCTGTTTCTGAGTGGAGTCTTTCTGGGTCTGGTCTTGTTTTTGGGTGGTCTGATCTTGCTTCTGAGTTGTGTCCTGTTTATGAGTGGAGTCTTTCTGGGTCTGGTCTTGTTTCTGAGTGGAGTCTTGTTTTTGGGTTGGGTATTGTTTCAGTGCAGAGCACTGCATCGGGGTTGGCTCTTGTTTCTGAATTGAGTCTTTTTTCTCTCTGGAGTCTTGTTTGTGGGTCGGGTCTTGTTTCTGAATTGAGTCTTGTTTCTGGGTCTGGTCTTGTTTCTGGGTGGTGTCTTGTTTAAGAGTGGAGTCTTTCTGGGTCTGGTCTTTTTTCTGGGTGGTGTCCTGTTTCTGGGTTGAGTCTTGTTTCTGTGTCTGGTCTTGTTTCTGGGTCTGATCCTTTTTCTGAGTGGAGTCTTTCTGGGTCTGGTCTTGTTTTTGGGTGGTCTGGTCTTGCTTCTGAGTGGTGTCCTGTTTATGAGTGGAGTCTTTCTGGGTCTGGTCTTGTTTCTGGGTGGAGTCTTGTTTTTGGGTGGTGTCCAGCTTTTGGGTGGACTCATATTTCTGGCTCTGTCCGTGGTCTAGTTTCTGTGTGAAGCCCGGAATCTGGCTTAGGCTTTGCTTCTGTTGTGAATCTTCTTTCTGGGCTGGGTCTGGTTTCTGAGAAGAGACAGCTTTCTGGACTTGGTCTTGCTTCTGGGTGGAGTCTTCTTGTTTGTTTAGGTCCAGTTTCTTAGTTGGGTCTTGTTGCGGTGTAGTGCTGCAGTACTGTATCGGGATTAAGTTTAGCTTAATAATTGAGAATGTGTTCTTATTGGAGTCTTGTTTCTGGGTCTGGTCTTGATTCTGTGTGGGGTCTTGTTTCTGGGTGAGGTCTTCTTTCAGGGCCTGATCTTGCTTCTGGGTCTGGTCTCGTTTCTGGGTCTGGTCTTGTTTCTGGGTCTGTTCTTGCTTCTGGCTTGTGTCTTGTTTCATGGTGGATTCTTGTTTCTGGGCCTGTCCTGGGTCTGGCTTCAGTGTGAAGCTTGGAATCTGGGTTGGACTTTGCTTCTGTGGTGAATCTTTTTTCTGAGTTTGGTCTTTTGCCAGGGTAGAGTCTGTTTGAAGTCCTGGGTCTTGTTTGTATGCTGGGTCTTGTTTCAGGGTTTTACTATTCTGATTTTGTTTTTGAGTTGAGTCTTTATTGTCCTTGTCTTGGGTTTGCCCATGTTTCCTTTTTGGGTCTTCTTCTGAGGGGGGGTCATGTTTCGCCTTTGAATTTTGCTTCTCTGTAGAACTTTGAGTTTCTTTAGCATCTTGTTTTTTGGTCTGATCTTCTTTTTGGGTTGACTCATGTTTATCTTTTGGTTCATCTTTCTGGACTATGTCTCTTGGCGTCTCTTTGGGATCTTGCTTCTGGGTGTACTGCTTAAATACAGAGCATTGTTTCTCTTCTGGATCACGTGGACAACTGGGATTTTTCTTCTCATCTTGGTCTTTTTTGTGGGATGGATCTTGTTTGACGGATAGACCTTGTTTGAGGGTTGGGTCTTCTTTTGAAACTGGGTCTTGCTTGAGGGTTGGTTCTTGTTTGAGGATTGGGGCTTGTTTGTCTTTAAGATCTTGTTTTTTCCCAGGGTCTAGTGTCTTTGTTGGGTCTTCTTTGAGGGTTGGTTCTTGTTTGAGGGTTGGGGCTTGTTTGTCTTTAAGGTCTTGTTTTTTCCCAGGGTCTAGTGTCTTTGTTGGGTCTTCTTTTTGGGTTGACTCATGTTTATCTTTTGGTTCATCTTTCTGAACTATGTCTCTTGGCGTCTCTTTGGGGTCTTGCTTCTGGGTGTACTGCTTAAATACAGAGCATTGTTTCTCTTCTGGATCTCGCGGACAACTGGGATTTTTCTTCTCATCTTGGTCTTTTTTGTGGGATGGATCTTGTTTGACGGATAGACCTTGTTTGAGGGTTGGGTCTTCTTTTGGAACTGGGTCTTGCTTGAGGGTTGGTTCTTGTTTGAGGATTGGGGCTTGTTTGTCTTTAAGATCTTGTTTTTTCCCAGGGTCTAGTGTCTTTGTTGGGTCTTCTTTGAGGGTTGGTTCTTGTTTGAGGGTTGGGTCTTCTTTTAGAACTGGGTCTTGCTTGAGGGTTGGTTCTTGTTTGAGGATTGGGGTTTGTTTGTCTTTAAGATCTTGTTTTTTCCCAGGGTCTAGTGTCTTTGTTGGGTCTTCTTTGAGGGTCGGTTCTTGTTTGAGGATTGGGGCTTGTTTGTCTTTAAGATCTTGTTTTTTCCCAGGGTCTTGTGTCTTTGTTGGGTCTTCTTTTTGGGTTGACTCATGTTTATCTTTTGGTTCATCTTTCTGAACTATGTCTCTTGGCGTCTCTTTGGGATCTTGCTTCTGGGTGTACTGCTTAAATACAGAGCATTGTTTCTCTTCTGGATCACGTGGACAAATGGGATATTTCTTCTCATCTTGGTCTTTTTTGTGGGATGGATCTTGTTTGACGGATAGACCTTGTTTGAGGGTTGGGTCTTCTTTTAGAACTGGGTCTTGCTTGAGGGTTGGTTCTTGTTTGAGGATTGGGGCTTGTTTGTCTTTAAGATCTTGTTTTTTCCCAGGGTCTAGTGTCTTTGTTGGGTCTTCTTTTTGGGTTGACTCATGTTTATCTTTTGGTTCATCTTTCTGAACTATGTCTCTTGGCGTCTCTTTGGGATCTTGCTTCTGGGTGTACTGCTTAAATACAGAGCATTGTTTCTCTTCTGGATCACGTGGACAACTGGGATTTTTCTTCTCATCTTGGTCTTTTTTGTAGGATGGATCTTGTTTGATGGATAGACCTTGTTTGAGGGTTGGGTCTTCTTTTAGAACTGGGTCTTGCTTGAGGGTTGGTTCTTGTTTGAGGATTGGGGCTTGTTTGTCTTTAAGATCTTGTTTTTTCCCAGGGTCTAGTGTCTTTGTTGGGTCTTCTTTGAGGGTTGGTTCTTGTTTGAGGATTGGGGCCTTGTTGTCTTTAAGATCTTGTTTTTTCCCAGGGTCTAGTGTCTTTGTTGGGTCTTCTTTTTGGGTTGACTCTTGTTTCTCCTTTGGTTCATCTTTCTGGACTATGTCTCTTGGCGTCACTTTGGGATCTTGCTTCTGGGTGTACTGCTTAAATACAGAGCATTGTTTCTCTTCTGGATCACGTGGACAACTGGGATTTTTCTTCTCATCTTGGTCTTTTTTGTGGGATGGATCTTGTTTGACGGATAGACCTTGTTTGAGGGTTGGGTCTTCTTTTAGAACTGGGTCTTGTTTGAGGGTTGGTTCTTGTTTGATGATTGGGGCTTGTTTATCTTTAAGATCTTGTTTTTTCCCAGGGTCAAGGGTCTTTGTTGGGTCTTCTTTGAGGGTTGGTTCTTGTTTGAGGGTTGGGTCTTCTTTTAGAACTGGGTCTTGCTTGAGGGTTGGTTCTTGTTTGATGATTGGGGCTTGTTTGTCTTTAAGATCTTGTTTTTTCCCAGGGTCTAGTGTCTTTGTTGGGTCTTCTTTGAGGGTTGGTTCTTGTTTGAGGATTGGGGTTTGTTTGTCTTTAAGATCTTGTTTTTTCCCAGGGTCTAGTGTCTTTGTTGGGTCTTCTTTTTGGGTTGACTCATGTTTATCTTTTGGTTCATCTTTCTGAACTATGTCTCTTGGCGTCTCTTTGGGATCTTGCTTCTGGGTGTACTGCTTAAATACAGAGCATTGTTTCTCTTCTGGATCACGTGGACAACTGGGATATTTCTTCTCAGCTCGGTCTTGCTTTGCAGTTTCGCCCAGTTTCAGTTTAGGTTCTACTTTCTCAGTTGGGTCTTCTTTCAGGGCGGGACATTGTTTGTTTTCTGAGTCTTTTGTTAATTTTATCTCTTGTTTCTTGGTTGCGCCGGTTGGCTGAGGTTGGTCTTGCTTCAGCGTAGTTTTGTCTTTCTGGGTTGAGTCTGATTTCTGTGTTTGGTCTTTTACTGGTCTTGTACTTGTTGATTGTTCGGTCAATGTTGGGTCATCTTTCTGTGCCGGGTCTTGTTTCTGCACTGGCTCTTTTTCCTTGGTTAGGTCTAGCTTTTGAGTTGGGTCTGGTTTAGATGTGGGGTCTGTCTTCTTGGTGGGTACCTTCTGGAGGGGATCTTCTTTAGTGGTGAGATCTTGTTTCTGTTTTGTATCTTGTCCAAGATCTTTCTTATGAACAGAGTGATGTTTCTCTTGTAGTTTTTCCTGACCAGAAAGATCCTGCTTCTGAGCGGAACCTTCCTTTGTGGTCACCTCTTGCTTTTGAGTTTGAACCTGGCCATGGTCCGACTCTGCTTGGCTTTGTGGTGGTTTGGAAGCTGCAGCAGTTGATGTCTGTGGTCCTTTCCTGGAAGCACAAATGTCGCAGCCTTCCTTGGTCTTCAGGGCTTGAAAATAAGCGACGGCGACTTTGGACACGAGGTCCAGGAACTCTTGAAAGTCCACCACGCCATCTTTGTTCACATCCAAGGTTTTAAGGATTATTTTGATGGTCTGGGGGTCATTGGAATTCTGAAAGAAGGAATAAAGATAACAAATCAGGACTCAGGCCCATAACCGTCTGTGGTGTCAAAAACCAAGAAGTAGGAAACTATTTCATCCAACACCAGAATACCACCATCAATAGAAAGCCTACAATGGCTGCCAACATGGCAAGATGGCCTTGCTTGACCAGATTTATATACTTATTGCCATTGCCTCCCTTCTATCCCATGCCTATAATTGGCTGATGGTTGATGATACTATGACCTCGGTGGTATTAGAAGCGGCCTATCTAGGATATTTATGGAATCTTCCTTATATGGGGGTCTGAGCCCCTTACTGTTTAACAACTTCGGTGAAGGCAATTATTAAGGCTTGGACTTCATGGCATCCCTGTGTGCCTAGTGGTTGGTTTCCCAATACCCCGCTATGGTTGAGCCCCACACTGCCTGAATTTTTCACCATCTCAGATCCCAATGTTTGGGCTTCCAGGGAGATTAAGTACCTCAACCAAACCTGCGAAAATGGCACCTTGAGAACGTTTGATTCTCTAAAGCGGGGGGTCTGGCCCTTTGCTTGCCTTTAGCTGGCCCTTGGGGCAATAATTCCTTTCACTGACAGCAAAGACAGGGTACTATTCCTCCTCCTGACACCAATGATGGGGCACTATTCCTCCCACTGACACCAATGATGGGGCACTATTCCTCCCACTGACACCAATGATGGGGCACTAGTCCTCCCACTGACACCAATGATGGGGCACTATTCCTCCTCCTGACACCAATGATGGGGCACTATTCCTCCCACTGACACCAATAATGGGGCACTATTCCTCCCACTGACACCAATGATGGGGCACTATTCCTCCCACTGACACCGATGATGGGGCACTAGTCCTCCCACTGACACCAATGATGGGGCACTATTCCTCCCACAAACACCAATGATGGGGCACTATTCCTCCCACAAACACCAATGATGGGGCATTATTCCTCCCACTGACACCAATGATGGGGCACTATTCCTCCCAATGACGGGGCACTATTCCTCCCACTGACACCAATGATGGGGCAGTATTCCTCCCACTGACACCAATGATGGGGCACTATTCCTCCCACTGACACCAATGAAGGGGCACTATTCCCCCCACTGATACCAATGATGGGGCACTATTCCTCCCTCTGACACCAATGATGGGGCACTATTCCTTCCACTGATACCAATGATGGGGCACTAGTCCTCCCACTGACACCAATGATGGGGCACTATTCCTCCTCCTGACACCAATGATGGGGCACTATTCCTCCCACTGACACCAATAATGGGGCACTATTCCTCCCACTGACACCAATGATGGGGCACTATTCCTCCTCCTGACACCAATGATGGGGCACTATTCCTCCCACTGACACCAATAATGGGGCACTATTCCTCCCACTGACACCAATGATGGGGCACTATTCCTCCCACTGACACCGATGATGGGGCACTAGTCCTCCCACTGACACCAATGATGGGGCACTATTCCTCCCACAAACACCAATGATGGGGCACTATTCCTCCCACAAACACCAATGATGGGGCATTATTCCTCCCACTGACACCAATGATGGGGCACTATTCCTCCCAATGACGGGGCACTATTCCTCCCACTGACACCAATGATGGGGCAGTATTCCTCCCACTGACACCAATGATGGGGCACTATTCCTCCCACTGACACCAATGAAGGGGCACTATTCCCCCCACTGATACCAATGATGGGGCACTATTCCTCCCTCTGACACCAATGATGGGGCACTATTCCTCCCACTGATACCAATGATGGGACACTATTCCTCCCACTGACACCAATGATGGGACACTATTCCTCCCACTGATACCAATGATGGGACACTATTCCTCCCACTGACACCAATGATGGGGCACTATTCCTCCCACTGACACCAATGATGGGACACTATTCCTCCCTCTGACACCAATGATGGGGCACTATTCCTCCCACTGACACCAATGATGGGACACTATTCCTCCCACTGATACCAATGATGGGACACTATTCCTCCCACTGACACCAATGATGGGGCACTATTAAAAATGTCATATGAGTACAGTGTAGCATGACCGCACAATTGTCATTCAACGTGCGAGAAAATGTATGGAGGAGATGAAACTTCAAGTTGCCAAGAAACCTTCAGGATTTAGAGAAGATCTGTAGAGAAGAGAGGAGAAAATCCCTCCTGAGATGTGGAAACCTCATCACCACCTACAAGAAACGTCTGACCTCTGTGATCACCAACAAGAATGGGGGTGGGGGAGGGGGGGGGGGCGTCTAACCACTCCTTTTTTTTATGCTATGCACTGGTCCTGAGGGAGTGGAGAAGAGTCACTAATAATCTGCCGTGGTTTGGCGTCAGGAAGGGAAAATTACGGTAAGTTTTTGATCCAAAATTTTCAATTTTTGGTGTCTTTTTTTCTCGCGGTCCGCACGCCCTTGAACCAATAATCACACAAAATATATATATATATTTTTTTCCGTCATCAATATTGGCGCTGCAGCTATCTGGAGTTGCAGATTTTTCCTCCTTTGTTTAGTGAGGTTGAACAGTTACACCCTATAAATGTCACACCCTCACAAGTCTGGGAAACACCCTATGAAAAAAAAAAAAAAAAAAAAATCCCAAAATATTTCTCCGATGTTATCCGGTTGTGCAGGTAAATTTAAATCACACTCCCTATATTTATATATAAATAGCACCTTTAAGTAGGGCAAAGTTTAATATTATATTTCTTTAACCACTTGATGTCATTATTTTTTTTTTTTTTTTTTTTTATGATTTATTTATTTATTTTATTATTTATTTTAAAAGTTTTGTGCTTTATTAGCTTTTTTGGAAGGCATGGCAATCAGGGGGTTTAATAAACTCCTTATGTTACCTGCCCATGCTATCACATAGGGGGGCTTATTAGCCCCTTGTGACAACAGTAGTATGAAAAAAAAAAAAAAAAAATTTAAAACGTGTAAAAGAAAAAAAATATAATATTAAATAATTAAACTAATGATTGCAATAAATAAATATTTATTATAAATAAATACTTATGAGTTAATATATTAATATTAATTATTATGTATTAACTATTAATCATAAATACATATTTACAAATTAATTATAATTAATTAAAAGTTTTCATTTTCCTTTACAAAATGTATAAATGTATAATAAATATTAACATTTATTTACAAAAAACAAAACAAAAAACAGTGGTTGCCACTGCACACATATTAGAGTTAAGAAAAAATGGACTGGGGTGTGCAGCAAAGACTGTAGTACATATGATCCAAAAATTATAAATAAACAATTCCAAACATGTAAAAGGAAAAAAAAAAGTAATAAAATTAAATAATTAAAATAATAATTGCAATAATTTTTTTTTAATTGTTATAAATAAATATTTATGAATTCATATAGTAATATTAATTCATTATTATGTATTCATTAATATTCCTAAATACATATGAATACCTAATTATAATAAATGAAAAATGTTCATTTATAATATTTATAAATGTATAATAAATATTAACATTTATTAAAAAAAAAAAAAAAACTGGTTGCCACTGCACACATATTAGGGTTAAGAAAAAATGGACTGGGGTGCGCAGCAAAAACTGTAGTACATATGATCCAAAAATAATAAATAAACAATTCGAACATGAAAAAAAAAAAGTAATAAAATTAAATAATGAAAATAATAATTGCAATAACATTTTTTTTTAATTGTTATAAATAAATATTTATGAATTAATATATTAATATTAATTAATTAATTGTTATGTATTAATTAATATTCTTAAATACATATGAATAACTAATTATAATAAATTAAAAATGTTCATTTATAATATTTATAAATGTATAATACATATTACCATTTATTAAAAAAAAAATTGTGGTTGCCACTGCACACATATTAGGGTTAAGAAAAAATGGACTGGGGTGTGCAGCAAAGACTGTAGTACATATGATACAAAAATAATAAATAAGCAATTCCAAACATGAAAAAAAAAGTAATAAAATTAAATAATTAAAATAATAATTGCAATAACATTTTTTTTAATTGTTATAAATAAATATTTATGAATTAATATATTAATATTAATATTAATTTATTATTATGTATTAATTAATATTCCTAAATACATATGAATAACTAATTATAATAAATTAAAAATGTTCATTTATAATATTTATAAATGTATAATACATATTACCATTTATTTAAAAAAAAATAGTGGTTGCCACTGCACACATATTAGGTGTTAAGAAAAAATGGACTGGGGTGTGCAGCAAAGACTGTAGTACATATGATCCAAAAATAATAAATAAACAATTCCAAACATGTAAAAGGAAAAAAAAAATTAAATAATTTAAATAATAATTGCAATAAATTTTTTTTTAAATTGTTATAAATAAATATTTATGAATTCATATATTAATATTAATTCATTATTATGTATTAATTAATATTCCTAAATACATATTAATATCTAATTATAATAAATTAAAAATGTTAATTTATAATATTTATAAATGTATAATACATATTACCATTTATTTAAAAAAAAAATAGTGGTTGCCACTGCACACATATTAGAGTTAAGAAAAAATGGACTGGGGTGCGCAGCAAAGACTGTAGTACATATGATCCAAAAATAATAAATAAACAATTCCAAACATGTAAAAGGAAAAAAAAAGTAATAAAATTAAATAATTAAAATAATAATTGCAATAACATTTTTTTTTAATTGTTATAAATAAATATTTATGAATTAATATATTAATATTAATTCATTATTATGTATTAATTAATATTCCTAAATACATATTAATAGCTAATTATAATAAATTAAAAATGTTCATTTATAATATTTATAAATGTATAATACATATTATCATTTATTTAAAAAAAACTGTGGTTGCCACTGCACACATATTAGAGTTTAAAAAAAATGCGCGAGGTGCGCATCAAAGACTGTAGTACATATAATCCAAAAAAATAAAAAATGTAAATGTGTAAAAGAGAAAAAAAATTATAAAATTAAATAATTAAAATAATAATTGAAATAAAAAAATATTTTGTAATTGTTATAAATAAATATTTATGAATTAATTTATTAATATTAATTATTATGTATTCATGAATATTCACAAATATATATTAATAATTCATTGTAATAAATTAACAATTTAAATTTAAATTTATAATATTTATAAATGTATAATAAATATTACCATTAGCAATGTGACAATTAATTAAAAATTTATCATTTTTATTTTAATATTTATAAATGTATAATAAATATCAACATTTAAAGTTTATTATTTTTATCAATTTATATTTACAGCGCACTTTTTCCACATTTTGTTATGATACAGCCTTTAAGTCCAGGTTGGCGAAAAATCCGATCTTTCAGAACATTTTTTCAAAAAAAAAATTCAAAGTCAGCAGCTACAAATACTTATTTTTCCAATAATTCTTTTTTTTTATTTTATTTTTTATGAATTTTAAGCAATTTTTTTTTTTTGGTGGCAACACCACTTTAATCCAAAATGGATTAACCACTTGCTTACTGGGCACTTAAACACCCTTCCTGACCAGACCAATTTTCAGCTTTTGGCGCTCTCCCACTTTGAATGACAATTACTCAGTCATGCAACACTGTACCCAAATGAATTTTGTGTCCTTTTTTTCCCACAAATAGAGCTTTCTTTTGGTGGTATTTGATCACCTCTGGGGTTTTTATTTTTTGCGCTATAAATGAAAAAAGACCGAAAATTTTGAAAAAAAACGCATATTTCTTTGTTTCTGTGATAAAATTTTGCAAATTATAATTTTTTTTTCATACATTTTGGCCACAATTTATACTGCTACATATCTCTGGTACAAAGAACCCAAATTAGTGGATATTATTTGGTCTATCTGAAAGTTGGAGAGTCTACAAGCTGTGGTGCGAATCATAAAAAATTGATCACATCTGATGTACTGGTGGCCGATCTCATTTCTTGTGACCCGAACAAGTCAGGAAAGTACAAATACCCCCCAAATCACCCCTTTTTTGAAAGTAGACATTCCAAGGTATTTAGTAAGAGGCATAGTGAGCTTTTTGATGTTGTCATCTTTTTCCCACAATTCTTTGCAAAATGAAGATTTTTTTATTTTTATTTTTTCTCACAAAATTTTCAATGTAATAGGTTATTTCTCTCACGTGGCATGTGTATACCACAAATGACACCCCAAAATACGTTCTGCTCCTCCTCCTGAGTATAACGATACCAAATGTGTGAGACGTTTACACAGCCTGGCCACATACAGAGGCCCAATATTGAAATAGCACCATCAGGCGTTCTAGGAGCATAAATTACACATCTTATTTCTCAACCACCTATTACAGTTTTGAAGGCCCTGGAGCACCAGGACAATGGAAATGCCCACAAAGTGACCCCACGTGGCACTGACAACACGTGGCACTGACGACACGTGGCACTGACAGATGGCACTGGAGGCAGATGGCACTGGAGGCAGATGGGGCTGACAGATGGGGCTGACAGATGGGGCTGGCAGATGTCGCTGACAGATGGCACTGGGGCTGGCACTGGGGCTGGCACTGGCAGATGGCACTGGTAGATGGTGCTGGCTATTTGCTCTGGCTAATTGCTCTGGCAAATGGGGCTGGCAGATGGCACTGCGGCTGGCAGATAGCACTGGCAGGTGGCGCTGGCAGGTGGCACTGGCACTGGCGGCACTGGGGCTGACGGCACTGGGGCTGACGGATGGCACTGGCAGGTGGCACTGGCAGGTGGCACTGGCACTGGCAGGTGGCACTGGCACGTGGCACTGGCACGTGGCACTGGCGGCACTGGGGCTGACGGCACTGGCGCTGACGGATGGCACTGGCGCTGGCAGGTGGCACTGGCGCTGGCAGGTGGCACTGGCGGCACTGGCACTGGCGGCACTGGTGGTGGCAGGTGGCACTGGCAGGTGGCACTGGCGGCACTGGCACTGGCGGCACTGGGGCTGACGGATGGCACTGGCGCTGGCAGGTGGCACTGGCGCTGGCAGGTGGCACTGGCACTGGCGGCACTGACGGCACTGGGGCTGACAGCACTGGGACTGACGGATGGCACTGGCGCTGGCAGGTGGCACTGGCGCTGGCAGGTGGCACTGGTGCTGGCAGTTACCACTGGCAGGTGGCACTGGGGCTGACGGCACTGGCGGCACTGGGGCTGACGGCACTGACGGCACTGGGGCTGACGGATGGCACTGGGGCTGACGGATGGCACTGGGGCTGGCAGGTGGCACTGGCGCTGGCGGCACTGGGGCTGACGGCACTGGGGCTGATGGCAGGCGGCACTGGTGCTGGCAGGCGGCACTGGCACTACTGGCAGATGGCACTGGGCTGACAGATGGCACTGGGCTGAGAGATGGCACTGGCACTGGGGCTGACAGATGGCACTGGGGCTGACAGATGGCACTGGCACTGGGGCTGACACATGGCACTGGGGCTG
Organism: Lithobates pipiens; assembly: GCF_037356315.1. NCBI lineage: Eukaryota > Metazoa > Chordata > Amphibia > Anura > Ranidae > Lithobates > Lithobates pipiens. The sequence goes on from NW_027507791.1 coordinate 29,321,406, forward strand.
ACAGATGGCACTGGCACTGGGGCTGACACATGGCACTGGGGCTGACAGATGGCACTGGCACTGGGGCTGACACATGGCACTGGGGCTGACAGATGGCACTGGCACTGGGGCTGACACATGGCACTGGGGCTGACAGATGGCACTGGGGCTGACACACAGATCGCTCTCCCTCCTCACACGCTGTCTCTGTGTGAGGAGGGAGAGACACGGCAATGGGAGTTGATCTCATATGTTTACATTTGAGATCATCTCCCATTGGCAGCTGTTATCGCGCTGTGAACGGCCGCTTTGATTGGCCGTTCACGGCGATCTGTATTTGCCTGTCTCCGGGAGACACGGCGAATACAATACTTCCGCGATGCGCGCCCCCGGCGGCGCGCATTGCGGAAGTAAACACAAGGGCGTCCGGGGACGGCCAGGCGAAGGAACCCGCCCACTCTAAGGCCGTCATTCGGCTACAGGGCGGGTGGGAGGAGGTTAAATTAATTTGTTTTTGTTTGCACTCTATTAAAAATAAAAAAAATACATGGAAGGAGCCTATGATACTAATGTACATGGGAGGAGCCTGTGATGAATATGGGAGGAGCCTGTGATACTTATGTACATGGGAGGAGCCTGTGATACTTATGTACATGGGAGGAGCCTGTGATACTTATGTACATGGGAGGAGCCTGTGATACTAATGTACATGGGAGGAGCCTGTGATACTAATGTACATGGGAGGAGCCTGTGATGAATATGGGAGGAGCCTGTGATACTTATGTACATGGGAGGAGCCTGTGATACTTATGTACATGGGAGGAGCCTGTGATACTTATGTACATGGGAGGAGTCTGTGATACTTATGTACATGGGAGGAGTCTGTGATACTTATGTACATGGGAGGAGCCTGTGATACTTATGTACATGGGAGGAGCCTGTGATACTAATGTACATGGGAGGAGCCTGTGATACTTATGTACATGGAAGGAGCCTGTGATACTTATGTACAGCGAGGGGCGGGGCTCGGAGGAAGATGCCAATGCAGCGAGGGGCGGGGCTGGAGGAAGATGCCAATGCAGCGAGGGGCGGGGCTGGAGGAAGATGCCAATGCAGCGAGGGGCGGGGCTGGAGGAAGATGCAATACCTAGTCAGACACACAGAGGGCTGTCCAGGGGAACATTGCTTAAAGCACCCAACCAGCCAGGAGATGGGTGACATGGCTCCTATGATAGTGGAGGGGGTTAAGCGATCGGCACCTCCACTAGTGCCCGGGTTCCCCGACTTTCTGGGACCGGATCTGCAGGACAGACTGCAGTCATGGAAGAGAGGTGCAGAGGGGCCCTGGGAGAGAGCCTTTCCTGTAACTCATAGCAACCATGGGAGGGGCACTGGGAGGGAGGTGATCTGCTGGATTGGTGGAGCCCGATGCAGGCTTGGCGGTACCGACCTCATCTGCTCAACTTCTCCTCCCCTGACTACCCCCTCAGAGGAACCACAAGTCCCAGACCTGCTCACCTACCCCTCAGAGGAACCACAAGTCCCAGACCTGCTCACCTACTACTACCCCCCACCCTCCCCCCTCAGAGGAACCACAAGTCCCAGCACTGCTCCATGATCTGGATGGTGCACCACATCAAAGGAACATATTAGAACTGCCCATGATTGGTCCTCTCAACATTCAACATTCAATAGAGGAATCCACACTGAGCTCCTGATGTCACCAGTCCATAGACTTATGTACATGGAAGGAGTCTATGATACTTATGTACATGGGAGGAGCCTGTGATGAATATGGGAGGAGCCTGTGATACTTATGTACATGGGAGGAGCCTGTGATACTAATGTACATGGGAGGAGCCTGTGATACTTATGTACATGGAAGGAGCCTGTGATACTTATGTACATGGGAGGAGCCTGTGATGAATATGGGAGGAGCCTGTGATACTTATGTACATGGGAGGGGCCTGTGATACTTATGTACATGGGAGGAGCCGGTGATACTTATGTACATGGGAGGAGCCTGTGATACTTATGTACATGGGAGGAGCCTGTGATACTTATGTACATGGAAGGAGCCTGTGATACTTATGTACATGGGAGGAGCCTGTGATGAATATGGGAGGAGCCTGTGATACATATGTACATGGGAGGAGCCTGTGATGAATATGGGAGGAGCCTGTGATACATATGTACCTAGGAGGAGCCTGTGATACTTATGGACATGGGAGGAGCCTGTGATACTTATGTACGTGGGAGGAGCCTGTGATGAATATGGGAGGAGCCTGTGATACTTATGTACATGGGAGGGGCCTGTGATACTTATGTACATAGGAGGAGTCGGTGATACTTATGTACATGGGAGGAGCCTGTGATACTTATGTACATGGGATTTTTTCCTTTTTTATTTTTAATAAATTTGAAAAGATTTCAACAAACTTCTCTTACATTGTCATTATGGGGGATGTTTGTAGAATTTTGAGGAAAATTATTAATTTAATCCATTTTGGGATAAGGCTGTAACATAACAAAATGTGGAAAAAATCAACTAAAGAATTAAAATAATAATTGTAATTAAATAAATTAAAATAATTTTAAAATAATTTAAAAAGCAATAAAAATATTGGGCACCTTTTTATGGGCACGTGCAATTGACATATTTGTTGTCTATTTACTCAACACAGCCCTAATCTTTTACCCCAAAAAGCGGGTGTTATTTTGTGTTTAAAACCAAAATTATTTTTTTCCCCTAATTTTTCATTCCTAATTATTTAATTAAAATTGTGCAAATAGCATCCTACATAAAAAAAATGGCGACCACCGCCCTTTTATTTTACAAAGCCTCTTCCTTAAGAAAATATATAATGTTTGTGGGTTCTACATAATTTTTTTTTAAAACTGCTGATTTTAACAATAATATTAAAAAATTGCCCCGGTTAGTATAAAATGGCGCCGTTCTCCACTGTGCCACCAGGTGGCGACTTCATTACCTCTATGACATCGGCAAACTGCGTCTGGACGAGTTTGTTAAATTCCTCCATATTCAGCGTGTCGCAGGGGGCGCTCTCGCTGCTGTAGCGGTGGAAGGTCTCGATGATCTGCCGAATGGCAGTTAGAATGTTGGCCATGGCTGCGGCGGGGAAGGTCTAGGCTGGAAATGAAAACAAATAAATTATCCAATAAATTGAATTTGAAATAATATGAATACAAATATTACAATATAATATTAATAAATATATATAATTGTATAATTATTATAATATTGTTATTATTATAACTATTATTTAATTATAATTATTACTATTACATTATTCTTATTATTATGATTATTATTATTATTATTATTATTATTATTAATAATAATAAAAATCATAATAATAATTATATATTATAATATAATAATTGTTATTATTAAATCTTTGTTATTATTATAATTTTTGTATTATAATTATGACTATATTATTATTATTATTATTATTATTATTATTACTATTATAATTAGTTATTATTATTTTTATTATTATTAATAATAATAATAATAATAATAATAATAATAATTATATATATATAACAATATTAAAAGAGTAATAATTATAATAAAAAACAATAATTATAATAATAACAATACTAGAATAATAATAATTATATTATAATATATAATAATTATTATTATTATTATGACTTTTATTATTAATAATAATAATCATAATGATAACAATAATATAATATGATAAAATAATAATTATAATAATAACAATAATATAATAATAATTATAAAATAATATATATTTATTATTATTATTATTATTATTATTCATAATAATAATAATAATAATAATAATAATAATAATAATAATAATAATAATAATAATAACAACAACAATAATATTAATAATACATTTTTATACACCCAGGAGGATACTCAATATTTAACCTTCCTTTCTTTTTTTTGAATTCTAAGTAAAGTTTTGTACATGTCTTTGTTGACCTGTTTATGTCTGTAAATTGTATATTGTACTTTATTGTGCTTACGTTTAGCACTGTACAGTTGTATGTATTAATGTCATGCATCTTCGTCAATAAAAAATAATTACAAAATATATATAATAAGATAAATAAAATAAATAATTGTAATATATAATTAATATAATGTAACATCATAAAAATGATATAAACTATAATATAAAATTATATAAAGCAAAATAAAATAAAATATTATAAACTATATTATATAATAATAATAATAATAATAATAATAATAATAATATAGTTATAATATAATAATAATAATAATAATAGTAATAATAATATAGTATTATTGATAATAATAATAGTAATGATAATAACTATAATAATAATAATAATAATATTAATAATAAAAAAAACACAATTATAACAATAATATTATAATCATAATTATTATTATATTATAATATATCATTATTAGTATTATGATTTTTATTATTATTATTAATAATAATCATAATAATACGAATAATATAATAGTAATAATTATAATAAAATAATAATATAAAAAATATAATACAATAATAATTATAAAATTATATATATTTATTAATAATAATAATAATATAATAATAATAATAATAATACATTTTTGTACACCCAGGAGGGTATTCAATATTTAATTTTCTCTCTTTTTTTTTAATTCTAAGTAAAGTTTTGTACATGTCTTTGTTGACCTGTTTTATGTCTGTAAAACCACATATTGTACTTTATTGTGCGTACGTTGAGAACTTTGTTGTATGTATTAATGCCATGCATCTTTGTCAATAAAAAATAATTTTAAAAATATATATAATAAGATAAATAAAAGAAATAATTGTAATATATAATTAATATAATATAACATATCATAAAAAATTAAGTAAATAAAAAAATAAAAATAATAATAAAATATAATAATAATAAAAAAAATAGATAAACTATAATATAAAATGATATTAAAGCAAAATAAAATAAAATATGATAAACTATAATATATAATTATTATTATTATTATTATTATTATTATTATTAATAATAATAATAATAATAATAATAATAATTCAATGAATACAATTGCATTTTATTCAAAACATTTATATATATATATATATATATATATATATATATATATATATATATATATATATATATATATATATACAGTATATATATATATTTTGACATGGCAAAAATGTAGGAATTAGAGATGCAATTAAGAGATTTTCACATTTCAGGGACGCAGACAATCACAATGCACACATCACTATTCACAAGATGTTTTTTTTTTCACAATTTTCATTTTTAACGAGTAGCCATAATATAAACACCACCATCAAAAAAAAATTGATCAAAAGGTCGAATTACATTCACATTTTTAATTTTTTCCTAATATGCCTGAAACATTAAATTGGCCAAATTCAAATCCCAATGTTGAGGTTGTTCCCCCCCCCCCCCCGTAGGGTTAATGTCCCCCCCAGTAGGGTTAATGTTCCCCCCTCCCCCCAGTAGGGTTAATGTCCCCCCCCCCCCCCAGTAGGGTTAATATTATTTTTCTGCTCTGCTGTCCTACATCCATGTCTCTCAGCTGTCCTCGGATTACCATTCAGGTGCGACTCGTTACAATGCAGATATGTGGTGGATCTGAGGAATTGATTGGCCAGTTTTTGCAGCCAAATTTCCAGAGATTCACATGAAAAGAGCTCCCTGAGGGAGAGCTGCTCGGAATAAATGCCAAGATGTTACTCTGTTGGTCTGTTCCCCCATCTGGGGGGCCCAGTCGGGGTTCCCTAAGGGGCTGGGAACCTGAGGACTCGATGGACTCTTAGCTGCCAGCTGTGGGCGTATATTACTTCCTGTATGGACTTCCTGCCAATCATGGATGGAGGACACTTTCTGCCTTCTGGATTATTTGAACACTTACCTCTAAAGGACTCTGGACCCTGCTGTTATTCAGGTAGGATCACCTTTTGGACAGTAGACCTCCCCTGTGCAGGAATGTATGTGTGTGTGTGTGTGTGTGTGGGGGGGGGGGGGGTAGAAAAACTTTTCCTGTATGTTTTGCCTTTCTTTAGTAAAGTGACCATTAAGCGTTAATTGCGGCTCGGAGGAAGATGCCAATGCAGCGAGGGACGGGGCTGGAGGAAGATGCCAATGCAGCGAGGGACGGGGCTGGAGGAAGGTGCCAATGCAGCGAGGGGCGGGGCTGGAGGAAGATGCCAATGCAGCGAGGGGCGGGGCTGGAGGAAGATGCCAATGCAGCGAGGGGCGGGGCTGGAGGAAGATGCCAATGCAGCGAGGGGCGGGCTGGAGGAAGATGCCAATGCAGCGAGGGGCGGGGCTGGAGGAAGATGCCAATGCAGCGAGGGGCGGGGCTGGAGGAAGATGCCAATGCAGCGAGGGGCGGGGCTGGAGGAAGATGCCAATGCAGCGAGGGGCGGCTCGGAGGAAGATGCCAATGCAGCGAGGGGCGGCTCGGAGGAAGATGCCAATGCAGCGAGGGGCGGCTCGGAGGAAGATGCCAATGCAGCGAGGGGCGGGGCTCGGAGGAAGATGCCAATGCAGCGAGGGGCGGCTCGGAGGAAGATGCCAATGCAGCGAGGGGCGGGGCTGGAGGAAGATGCCAATGCAGCGAGGGGCGGGGCTGGAGGAAGATGCAATACCTAGTCAGACACACAGAGGGCTGTCCAGGGGAACATTGCTTAAAGCAGCCAACCAGCCAGGAGATGGGTGACATGGCTCCTCTGATAGTGGAGGGGGTTAAGTGACCGGCACCTCCACTAGCGCCCGGGTTCCCTGACTTTCTGGGACCGGACCTGCGGGACACACTGCAGTCATGGAAGAGAGGTGCAGAGGGGCCCCCCGGGAGAGAGCCTTTCCTGTAACTCATATCAACCATGGGAGGGCCACTGGGAGGGAGGTGATCTGCTGGATTGGTGGAGCCCGGTGCAGGCTTGGCGGTATCGACCTCATCTGCTCACCTAATCCTCCCCCGACCACCCCCCTCAGAGGAACCACAAGTCCCAGCACTGCTTGACTCCTCCTCAGAGGAACCACAAGTCCCAGACCTGCTCACCTACTACTACCCCCCACCCTCCCCCCTCAGAGGAACCACAAGTCCCAGACCTGCTCACCTACCCCTCAGAGGAACCACAAGTCCCAGACCTGCTCACCTACCCCTCAGAGGAACTGCAAGTCCCAGACCTGCTCACCTACCCCTCAGAGGAACCGCAAGTCCCAGACCTGCTCACCTACTACTACCCCCCACCCTCCCCCCTCAGAGGAACCACAAGTCCCAGACCTGCTCACCTACCCCTCAGAGGAACCACAAGTCCCAGACCTGCTCACCTACCCCTCAGAGGAACCGCAAGTCCCAGACCTGCTCACCTACTACTACCCCCCACCCTCCCCCCTCAGAGGAACCACAAGTCCCAGCACTGCTCCATGATCTGGATGGTGCACCACATCAAAGGAACATATTAGAACTGCCCATGATTGGTCCTCTCAACATTCAATAGAGGAATCCACACTGAGCTCCTGATGTCACCAGTCCATAGATTACATCATTTTATATACTTCAATACATTTACAATTATATATTCTATACACACATAGAGAGCCTTGAAAAGGTATTGCATTTGTATGGCGCCCCCCGGAGTCAATACTTTGTAGAACCCCCTTTCTCTACAAGTCTTTTTGGGGGTGTCTCTACCAGCTTTGCACATCTAGAGAGGACATTTCTGCCCATTCTTCTTCTTTGTAAAATATCTCAAGCTCTGTCAGATTGGATGGAGAGCGTCTGTGATCAGCAATTTTCAAGTCTGGCCACAGATTCTCAATGGGATTTAGGTCTGGACTGTGACTGGGCCATTCTAACACATGAATATGCTTTGATGTAAACCATTCCATTGTAGCTCTGGCTGGATGTTTCGGGTCGTTGTCCTGCTGGAAGGGGAACCTCCGCCCCGGTCTCAAATCTTCTGCCGACTCTAACAGGTTTTCTTCTAAGATTGTCCTGTATTTGTCTCCATCCATCTTCCCATCAACTCTGACCAGCTTCCCTGTCCCTGCTGAAGAAAACCATCCCCACCACATGATGCTGCCACCACCATGTCTCACGGTGGGGATGGTGTGTTCGGGGGATGGGCGGTGTTAGTTTCCCCCCACACATAGCGTTTTGCTTTTAGTCCAAGAAGTTGATTTTTGGTCTCCTCTGACCAGATCACCTTCTTCCACATGTTTGCTGCCCCCTCCCCCACATGGCTTCTCACAAACTACAAACAGGACTTCTTATGACTTTCTTTCTCCAATGTCTTTCTTCTTGTCACTCTTCCATAAAGGGCAGATTTGTGGAGAGACGACTAATAGTTGTCCTGTGGACAGATTCTCCCCCCTGAGCTGTGGATCTCTGCAGCTCCTCCAGAGTCACCATGGGCCTCTTGGCTCTTCTCTGATGAATGCTCTCCTTGCCCGGCCCGGTCAGTTTAGGTGGACGGCCATGTCTTGGTAGGTTTGCAGTTGTGCCCATACTCTTTCCATTTTCCGATGATGGATTGAACAGAGCTCCGTGAGATGATCAAAGCTTGGGAGATTTTATTATAACCCAACCCTGCTTTATACTTCTCCACAACTTCATCCCTGACCTGTCTGGTGTGTTCCTTGGCCTTCATGATGCTGTTTGTTCACTGAGGTTCTCCAACAAACATCTGAGGGCTTCACAGAACAGCTGTATTTATACTGAGATGAAATGACACACAGGTGGACTCTATTTACTATTTAGGTGACCTCTGAAGGCAATTGGTTCCTCTAGATTTTAGTTAGGGGTATCAGAGTATAGGGGGCGCCATACAAATGCCCCTCCCCCACACTTTTCACATATTTATTTGTAACATTTATCATTTTCCTTCCACTTCACAATTATGTGAAACTTTGTGTTGATCCATCACATAAAATCCCCATAAAATACAAAATGTGGAAAATTTCAAGGGGTATGAATACTTTTTCAAGGCACTGTAAGTATGTGACTGTGGGGGAGGGGACATTAGAGTGTAAGCTCCTCTGTACAGAGACTGATGTGACTGTGGGGGGAGGGGACATTAGAGTGTAAGCTCCTCTGGTACAGAGACTGATGTGACTGTGGAGGGGGAGGGGACATTAGAGTGTAAGCTCCTCTGTACAGAGACTGATGTGACTGTGGGGGGAGGGGACATTAGAGTGTAAGCTCCTCTGTACAGAGACAGATGTGACTGTGTGGGGGAGGGGACATTAGAGTGTAAGCTCCTCTGTACAGAGAATGATGTGACTGTGGGGGGAGGGGACATTAGAGTGTAAGCTCCTCTGTACAGAGAATGATGTGACTGTGGGGGGAGGGGACATTAGAGTGTAAGCTCCTCTGTACAGAGACTGATGTGACTGTGGGGGGAGGGGACATTAGAGTGTAAGCTCCTCTGTACAGAGAATGATGTGACTGTGGGGGGAGGGGACATTAGAGTGTAAGCTCCTCTGTACAGAGACTGATGTGACTGTGGGGGGAGGGGACATTAGAGTGTAAGCTCCTCTGGTGCAGAGACTGATGTGATCTCTGTACAGCGCTGCGGTATATGTCAGAGCTATATAAACATACAGCATATTAATAGTGAAGTGATGGGATTAGAGTGTAAGCTCCTCTGTCACACCCCTGAATGATCAATCCATAGTAGAAGGTTACCTGGTAAGTGATGCGTCTCCTCGGGTCTCGGCAGATCGGTGTCTGGGTTGGTTGGGATCGGATCCGTTGGGTGTCTTTATATAATAAATAAACACAGTGACACCCGGGTGACACCCATCTCCTCTCCGCCCCGCCGTGTTCCGTCCCCTGGGCTGCCCATTACCTCCCAATCTCACCATCACACCCTGATCTGAATAATGAGCGATCTGTGTGATGCTCTGATGCTGCAACGCTCTGCGCCCCCCCCTCCCCCCTGACATTGATAGGTACTCTGTCACCCGCGGTGTCACCCGCATTACTCCCCATGAATCACTTTCTGCATCGGCTGGAAGGCGAATTTCCAGCATTTATCACAACGAAACCAGTTTAACTTTGCGGATGCCGAGCCCCAGACTGACATGTATAAGGAAGAGAAACTTTATTTGGGGGGGGGGGGGGAGGGGTGAGAGCCCATAGCTATTCACCCATCAGAACTGCCTGAAAATTCGTTCTGTGTGAATGGGGTGAAATCGAATGTTCTCTGGCTCTAGTCTCTGCAATACGAATGTGTGAAAAAAAAAATACCACATTATGGTCACTAGATGGCAAAAAGTGTGTATGACCACTAGATGGGGCCGGGTATGTATGGCCACTAGATGGGGCCGGGTATGTATGGCCACTAGATGGGGCCGGGTATGTATGGCCACTAGATGGGGCCGGGTATGTATGGCCCCTAGATGGCGCCGGGTATGTATGGCCACTAGACGGGGCCGGGTATGTATGGCCACTAGATGGGGCCAGGTATGTATGGCCACTATACGGTGCCAAGTATGTATGGCCACTAGATGGTGCCGGGTATGTATGGCCACTAGATGGGGCCGGGTATGTATGGCCACTATACGGTGCCAAGTATGTATGGCCACTAGATGGTGCCGGGTATGTATGGCCACTAGATGGGGCCAGGTATGTATGGTCACTATACGGTGCCAAGTATGTATGGCCACTAGATGGGGCCGGGTATTTATGGCCACTAGATGGGGCCGGGTATGTATGGCCACTAGATGGGGCCGGGTATGTATGGCCACTAGATGGGGCCGGGTATGTATGGCCACTAGATGGGGCCGGGTATGTATGGCCACTAGACGAGGCCGGGTATGTATGCTCCTCAGCTCCATGTAGTGGCCATAATGCTGCATTTTTTTCCTATTCACACAAAAGTGTAAATGAAGAAAAAAAATGCAACATTATGGCCACTAGATGGAGCTGAAGAGCATACATACTTAGCACCATCTAGTGGCCATAATGTGGTAGTTTTGCACATTCGAATTGCATAGCCTAGTGCCAGAGGACATTCAATTTTATCCCCCAAATTGCTTCTGTGCAAATGGGGCAAAATCAATTGCCCTCTGCAGATTGAAAGTTCATCAATAAACAAAAAACCAGGTTGATTTATCAAGACTGGAGTAGACTCTGGAGCGGCTGTGCCTAGCGACCAATCACGTTCTATCCTTCATTTTTTTAAACACTAACTGAACAAGCTGAAGGTAGAAGCTGATTGGTTGCCATGCAAAGCTGCTTCGGATTCTGTCTGCTCCAATGTGGATGAATTCACAACCAAACACCCCCCCCCCCCTCTGGGTTAGGGGGGAAATTCCATATTATGGCCACTAGATGGGGTTGAGGAGCTTACTTATTTACTTGGCGCCATCTAGTGGCCAATAATGTATTTTCCCCAGTCACACCTTCAATCTGCAGAGAAAATCTAGCCTAAGAACGTTCGATTTTGACACCAAACAAATTCCCGTCCAGTGCGGATGGACAAACCCGCTTTGCAAACGATTTATAAATACAACCAAAAGTATCTAAAAAAAAAAAAAAAAAAAAAAACATCAAATAACAATTATCAGGAAGGATACTTTTATTACATATCCAATGGGCCACCGCCAACAAGGTGTACAAACGATGGAAACCATCAAAAAAATGATCACAAATAACACATTGCGGTCTATTTATAAAACATTCGTTGCTCGAATGTCAGAAGCATTCGTGCAGGCGTCCATTTCCTGTAATTTTCCTAAGTCATCTATAAGCCAAATAGAATAGAAGAATTCCTGGTGTCATTGGCTTCATCTAGTGGCCAAATAGAATAATTGATTTCCTGGTGTCATCGGCTCTATCTAGTGGCCAAATAGAATAGATGAATTCCTGGTGTCATCAGCTCCATCTAGTGGCCAAATAGAATGGATTAATTCTTGGTGTCATCAGCTCCATCTAGTGGGGCCGGGTATGTATGGCCCCTAGATGGGGCCAAGTATGTATGGCCAGGTATGTATGGCCCCTAGATGGTGCCAGGTATGTATGGCCACTAGATGGGGCCGGGTATGTATGGCCACTAGATGGGGCCGGGTATGTATGGCCACTAGATGGGGCCGGGTATGTATGGCCACTAGATGGGGCCGGGTATGTATGGCCACTAGATGGGGCCGGGTATGTATGGCCACTAGATGGGGCCGGGTATGTATGGCCACTAGATGGGGCCGGGTATGTATGGCCAGGTATGTATGGCGCCTAGATGGGGCCGGGTATGTATGGCCCCTAGATGGCACCAGGTATGGGGCTAGGTATGTATGGCCACTAGATGGGGCTAGGTATCTATAGCCACTAGATGGGGCTAGGTATGTATGGCCACTAGATGGGGCTAGGTATGTATGGCCACTAGATGGGGCTAGGTATCTATGGCCACTAGATGGGGCTAGGGGTCTATGGCCACTAGATGGGGCTAGGTGTCTATGGCCACTAGATGGGGCTAGGTGTCTATGGCCACTAGATGGGGCTAGGTGTCTATGGCCACTAGATGGGGCTAGGTGTCTATGGCCACTAGATGGGGCTAGGTGTCTATGGCCACTAGATGGGGCTAGGTGTCTATGGCCACTAGATGGGGCTAGGTGTCTATGGCCACTAGATGGGGCTAGGTGTCTATGGCCACTAGATGGGGCTAGGTGTCTATGGCCACTAGATGGGGCTAGGTATCTATGGCCACTAGATGGGGCTAGGTATCTATGGCCACTAGATGGGGCTAGGTATCTATGGCCACTAGATGGGGCTAGGTATCTATGGCCACTAGATGGGGCTAGGTATCTATGGCCACTAGATGGGGCTAGGTATCTATGGCCACTAGATGGGGCTAGGTATCTATGGCCACTAGATGGGGCTAGGTATCTATGGCCACTAGATGGGGCTAGGTATCTATGGCCACTAGATGGGGCTAGGTATCTATGGCCACTAGATGGCAAAAAGTATGTATGACCACTAGATGGCAAAAAGTATGTATGACCACTAGATGAGGCTAGGTATGCATGACCACTGGATGGCTCTAGGTATGCATGACCACTGGATGGCTCTAGGTAAATAATATATAATAATAAAATAATAAATACAATAAAAATGAAAACTAAGTAATTAAATAATATAATCATATAATTTAATAAATAAAATAAAAAATGTTTTTAAAAAAGAGAGAAAATAAATTATATTGAAACACACAAGCCCTACATAGTCCTAAACCGATCCTCTGTGTCAATTATAGATTCAAAGTGGACTGGACACAGTTTGAATCATTTCAATAAATACGTCAAAGTAAATAAAAAGTAACGTAATTAAATATTATTAAATAAAAAATGTGAATAAAAAAAAGGAACTAAAATGAGTACATCAAAATAAATAAAAATAAATGAAGTAATTAAATAGGGTACATTTTATAATATGTTTCTATGTAACAGTATAATAGTTTATAAAATAAACATATAGAAAAATTGGCACATTAAATAAATAAATAAATTAAATAAATAAATAAATACATTGAAACACATAAGCCCTGTATAGTCATAAACCGATCCTATGTGGCAATTATAGATTCAAAGCGGACTGGACACAGTTTGAATCACTAAATTCGTCAAAGTAATTAAAAAGTAATTAAATAATATTATCATTAAAGTAACTATAAAAATGTGAATTAAAAAAAGTAACTAAAATAAGTAGATCAAAATAAATAAAAATAAATAAAGTAATTA
>NW_027507791.1:29340145-29402645 GCF_037356315.1 Lithobates pipiens
TCTACGACCCTCAAGTCGCATGAAAGTCGGACACAAAAGTAGTCCATGAAGGGGCTGTGAGCTGAAGTCGCATGGATATGAACGGTACTCGTTGGAGAACATGGGGTGTGACTATGAGGTCCAAAGTTGCGTGACGACCACACGTGTGAAGGGAGCCTTCGCATTGAAGTCTATGGCCTACGCATTGCATGAAAGTTGGACCAAAGCCGTGCATGAACTATACTGAAGTTGCTGCAACTTTAGGTTGTGCATACGCTATATAACCAAAAGTATTGGGACGCCTGCCTTTACACACACATGACCTTTAATGGCATCCCAGTCTTATTCCGGAGGGTTCAATATTGAGTTGGCCCTTCGCAGATATAACAGCTTCACCTCTTCTGGGAAGGCCGTCCACAAGGTTTAGGAGATGTGTCTATGGGAATGTCTGACCATTCTTCCAGAAGAGCATTTGTGAGGTCAGGCACTGATGTTGGATGAGAAGGCCTGGTTCGCAGTCTCCACTCTAATCCATCCCAAAGGTGTTCCATCGGGTTGTGGTCAGGACTCTGTGCAGGCCAGTCAAGTTCCTCCACCCCAAACTCGCTATTCCACGTCTTTATGGACCTTGCTCTGTGCACTGGTGGGGCAGTCATGTTGGAACAGGAAGGGGCCGTCCCCCAAACTCCTCCCACAAAGTTGGGAGCATGAAATTGTCCCAAATGTCTTGGTATGCTGACACCTTAAGAGTTCCCTTCACTGGAACTAAGGGGCCAAACCCAACCCCTGAAAAACAACCCCCCCCCCCCCCCACACCAAATAACTTGGACCAGTGCACAAATCCCAAAGGTGTTCTATCGGGTTGAGGTCAGGACTCTGTGCAGGCCAGTCAAGTTCCTCTGCCCCAAACTCGCTCATCCATGTCTTTATGGACATTGCTCTGTGCACTGGTCCAAATCATTTGGTGGAGGGGGGGATTATGGTGGGGGGGTTGTTTTTCAGGGGTTGGGCTTCACCCCTTAGTTCCAGTGAAGGGAACTCTTAAGGTGTCAGCATACCAAGACATATTGTACAATTTCATGCAGGTCAGTCAAGCTCCCCCCCCCCCCCCCCCAAAACTCGCTCATCCATGTCTTTATGGACCTTGCTTTGTGGACTGGTGGGGCAGTCATCTTGGAACAGGAAGGGGCCGTCCCCCAAACTGTTCCCACAAAGTTGGGAGGATGAAATTGTCCAAAATGTCTTGGTATGCTGACGCCTTAAGAGTTCCCTTCACTGGAACTAAGGGGCCAAACCCAATCCCTGAAAAACAACCCCCCCCCATAATCCCCCCTCCCCCACACCATAATCCCCCCCCCACACCATAATCCCCCCTCCCCCACACCATAATCCCCCCCACACACCATAATCCCTCCCCCACACCATAATCCCTCCTCCACCAAATGATTTGGACTTGTGCACAAAGCAAGGTCCATAAAGACATGGAGGAGCGAGTTTGGGGTGGAGGAACTTGACTGGCCTGCACAGAGTCCTGACCTCAACCCGATAGAACACCTTTTGGGTATTTTTTAACTGGTTCAAACCATTTGGTGGAGGGGAGATTATGGTGTGTGTGTGTGTGGGGGGGGGGGGGTTCAGGGGTTGGGCTTGGCTCTTAGTTCCAGTGATGGGAACTCATAAGGTGTCAGCACACCAAGACATTTTGGACAATTTCATGTTCCCAAGTTTTGTGGAAACAGTTTGGGGGACGGCCCCTTCCTGTTCCAACATGACTGCCCACCAGTGCATAAAAGCAAGGTCCATAAAGACATGGATGAGCGAGTTTGGGGTGGAGGAACTTGACTGGCCTGCACAGAGTCCTGACCTCAACCCGATAGAACACCTTTGAGGAAACTGCGAACCAGGCCTTCTCGTCCAACATCAGTGCCTGACCTCACAAATGCTCTTCTGGAAGAACGGTCAAACGTCCCCCATAGACACATCTCCTAAACCTTGTGGACGGCCTTCCCAGAAGAGGTGAAGCTGTTATAATGGCAAAGGGCGGGGCCAACTCAATACTGACCCCTCCGGACTAAGACTGGGGGGCCATTAAAGGTCACTTGTGTGTGTAAAGGCAGGCGTCCCAATACTTTTGGTGACGCAGTGTATGTATGAATTGCTTATGATTGGAGAACATGGGGGAGGGGTATGAAGTTGATGGACACAAAGTGTTATAAAGTATCTAAACCATCAAATCTCAAATGATACGTTGTTCACAGTTCCGGTGATCTGAGATGACGGTAGATCGGGGGTTGGGATCTTCTCGACGTTTTGGCAACGAGTGAAAATTCTCGTGATTTTTCTTTCCCCCCGACGTGGAGAGAAACGCGTCGCCCTGGAGACGGCGGTTCCTCGCGAAGGAAGCCAAACCGCATTGGTGACCTACATGACTCTATAGTGAGAATACACGGAGGATTAATGAGAGCGGAGGGTTGTCATGTCGTCAAACACTATAATTAGACGGTAATCCGACACCCGCTGAGGGATTCATGAAAAAAATCAAATATTTATTTAATTACATTAATAATAATATTATTATTATTATTATTATTATTTATTATTATTGCTTTTTATAGATAAACATCTTCCGCATTCTACTTTATAATTGTACGATCTCATTACATGACGATGGAATTCCTCCGCTGTGTAGAATCTTCCGAAAAAAACATTCGGATCTCCTCCGTCTACAGAACCGCCCTGCCATTGGACGATCCAAGACTATAAAAT
This sequence comes from Lithobates pipiens, assembly GCF_037356315.1. Classification (NCBI taxonomy): domain Eukaryota; kingdom Metazoa; phylum Chordata; class Amphibia; order Anura; family Ranidae; genus Lithobates; species Lithobates pipiens. The sequence goes on from NW_027507791.1 coordinate 29,342,891, forward strand.
ACTTATTACATAAAAAAAAATCCTCGCCGTTCATCCGCTTTCCTGAGGTCCCCGCTGCTGTCTGTGTCCCCTCCCTCCCCCCCCCTCCACCTCTACGTCCTGGTGTCACCGAAACAGGAAGTGGTACAGTTGTCACCCGAACCTTGACTTCCTGTTGTGTCTCCTGGACAGGAAGTAAAAAGGCAAATCTCCTCAGCGGGGACACAGAAAAAAAAATGAATTATTAAGTAGACGTGTGCAATTCATTCCTTTTTTTTTTTTTTTTTTTTTTTTTTTTTTTTTACTATTATCACTGTCTTTTTTTTTTATTATTTTATCTTTTCTCATTATATTATATATATTTTTTTATTTATTATATTCTATTCATTTCGATGCAGCATCTCTTATGTCGGATGATTCGTATTCCTTATATTCAGCAACTGCCAAATTTTGAAAGGAAATTCCAAATGCCTATAAAATTTAATACTTCGTAATCTTTAAGCTATTGTTAGTTATTATTTCAGATTTTCAAATTTTCGACTATTCGGGAAAAATCCGGATTTCCAAATTAATGAATTTGTTAAAATTTGCGAAGAAAAAAAAAAAAAAATAATAATTATTAAGTAGACGTGTGCAATTCTTTCTGAATTCCTTTTTTTCTTTTTTTACTATTATCACTGTCTTTTTTTTAAATTATTTTATCTTTTCTCATTATATTATATATATATATATATTTTTTTTTTTTATTTATTATATTCTATTTCATTTAGATGCGGCATCTCTTATTTCGGATGATTCGTATTCCTTATATTCAGCAACTGCCAAATTTGAAAGGAAATTCCAAATACCTATAAAATTTAATACTTCGTAAGCTATTGTTAGTTATTATTTCAGATTTTCAAATTTTCGACTATTCGGGAAAAATCCGGATTTCCAAATTAATGAATTTGTTAAAATTTGCGAAAAAAAAAAAAAAAAAGAATTATTAAGTAGACGTGTGCAATTCTTTCTGAATTCCTTTTTTTTTTTTTTTTTTTAGCAAATTTCAACAAATTCATTAATTCGGAAATCCGTTTTTTTTTTCCGAATAGTCGAAAATTTGAAAATCTGAAATGATAACTAACAATAGCTTACGAAGTATTAAATTTTATAGGTATTTGGAATTTCCTTTCAAAATTTGGCAGTTGCTGAATATAAGGAATACAAATCATCCGACATAAGGGATGGCGCATCTAAATGAATAGAATATAATAAATAAAAAAATATATATAATATAATGAGAAAAGATAAAATAATAAAAAAGACAGTGATAATAGTAAAAAAAAAAAAAAAAAAAAAAGCGCGTGTGTGTGTGTATATATATATTCTCATTCACTTTTTTTATTTTTTTACCAATTATCACTGTCTCTTTTTATTATTGTATTTACTTTATTTTTCCTCATAATTTGTTTTATTTCTTTTTATTATTTTTTAATATTGTCACTATTTAAAAATGTTTAGTAAATAATTCTCTCTTATTTATTTTATTAAACACATACAATATACTAATTTATTTTTATTATTATTATTGTTATTAATATTAATAAATTAGCATATTGCATGTGTTTAATAAAATAAATAAGGGAAAACTATTTAACCACTTGAGACCCGCGCTATAGCCAAATGACGGCTACAGCGCGGATCTCCTTTTCCGGGACGACGTCAATAGACGTAGTCCCGTGCACGAGCGCCCTGCGCGCCCCCTGAGGGGGTGTGCGTGGCGCGCTCTGTGATCGGCGAGTCTACGAGACTCGCCTGATCACTGATCCGTGCAAGGGGTCGATCCCGACCCCCTTATCACGTGATCAGCTGTCAGCCAATGACAGCTGATCATGTGATATAACGGAGCCGGTAATCGGCTATTATTCCTCCTCGCGCTGACAGCGCGAGGAGAAAAAAAAAAGCCGATCAACGGCGGCCGTGATCGGGACATCAGTCCCGATCACGGCCAGCCCTGCCAGTGCCCACCTGCCCCCTGCCAGTGCCCACCTGCCCCCTGCTTTGCCTGCCTAAATAAACAATGTGTCCCCCCTGTCAGTGCCACCCAGCAGTGTCCATAGTGCCACCCAGCAGTGCTTATAGTGCCACCCAGCAGTGCCACCCAGCAGTGCCCACAGTGCCACCCAGCAGTGCCCACAGTCTGCCTAAACAAAGGTGCTGCACCCCAGTGCCACATATCAGTGCCCAGCAGTGCCGCTCATCAGTGCCCAGCAGTGCCACCTATCAGAGCCACCTACCAGTGCCACCTATCAGTGCCCAGCAGTCCCATCTATCAGTGGTACCTATCAGTGCCCCTTAGTGCCACCCATCCGTGCCACCCATCTGTGCCACCCATCAGTGCCATCTTATCTTTTGCCCATCGGTGCCGCCTTATCTGTGCCTATTAGTGCTGCCTTAACTATGCCTATCAGTGCCCACCAGTGCAGCCTATCAGTGCCGCCTCATCAGCGCACTTCAATGAAGGAGAAAAATGACCTGTTTGCAAAATTTTATAACAAACTATTAAACATGATTTTTTTTTTTTTTTTGCATCTTTTTTTGTTTGTTTAGCAAAAAATAAAACTCCGAGCTGTAAATAAATACCACCAAAAGAAAGCTCTATTTGTGGGAAAAAAATGATAAAAATTTCATTTGGGTACAGTGTTGTATGACCGCGTAATTGTCATTCAAAGTGCGACAGCGCTGAAAGCTGAAAATTGGTCTGGGACTGAGGGGGGTTTAAGTGCCCAGTAAGCAAGTGGTTAATAAACATTTTTAAATAATGACAATATTAAAAAATAAATAATGTTAATAATATTATAATTATAATTTTCTCTTATTTATTTTATTAAATGCATACAATATACTAATTTATTATTATTGTTAATATTTATAAATTAGCATATTGCATGCGTTTAATAAAATAAGAGAAAATGATTTAATAACCATTTTTAAATAGTGACTATTAAAAAATAACATAATGTTATTATTATTATGTATTTTTTAATATTGTCACTATTTAAAAATGTTAAATTGTTTTTCTCTTAGTATATTGTATGTGTTTAATAAAATAAATAATTTATTAATAATAATATATATTTGTACTATTCTCTAATTTTATCATTATTGTAGTTGCTTTCTTTACTTAATATTTATGTTATTAAACACATACAAGATCCTATTCTCGTATACATTTTTTTTATTTTTTATTTTTTTTTTATCCGTATTTTTATCATTTTATTTTACGATTTAATTAAACAAATACAGTTTTTTTTTTTTTTTTTTTTTTTTTTACTGCAGTATAAATAATGGCACATGATTTCCCGCACTGTTATTTGTGATGTATTTGACATGTAAATTTATATCCAATTACTTGGCGATTAGAAGACGCCATAAAAAGCTGTGAATTTTATTAGGGACGGTTGTTTATATATATATATATTTTTTTTTTTTAATAAAGCCACAAAACGGAAAGGAGAGGATTTTGTACAATGTGGTGACGGCGCCCAGCGAGGTTCCCACACCGCGGCGTGCGTAGAATGGAAAGCGGTCGGACTCGATGGACTTGTATGGGAAGAACAATGTAACTGATCTCATGGTGTGTAATGCAGATGATGAGAGATAATTGCCGGGTGCGGGCGAGAATTGTTATGTGACCCGTAGTAACCTGTGCCAAGTTGAAGGGATCTGATGCCGGCAAGCTGAGGCGTTGTCCTGTGTGCAATGTGCTGCGGTGGATGCTGAGCCCCATGTGAGATTTCAGCAAAAAATGTCATAAAAAGTTACGTCCTGAGGTTAGCCTGGGCAACGGTACCCAAATGCGTTTCCTTGTTCCAGCCACGCCCCCGCTCTCTGGGACCAATGTAAGCCAAGTATGTTCCCGGGTTCACGCCCCCCCTCTCTGGGACCAATGTAAGCCAAGTATGTTCCCAGGTTCACTCCCCCTCTCTCTGGGACCAATGTAAGCCAAGTGCATTTCCTGGTTCCAGCCACGCCCCCCCCCTCTCTCTGGGACCAATGTAAGCTAAGTGTTCCAGCCCCGCCCCCTCTCTCTTGGACCAATGTAAGCTAAGTGTGTTTCCTGGTTCCAGCCACGCCCCCTCTCTCTGGGACCAATGTAAGCCAAGTGTTTCAGCCATGCCCCCTCTCTCTGGGACCAATGTAAGCCAGGTATGTTCCCTTGTTCCAGCCACGCCCCTCTCTCTGGGACCAATGTAAGCCAAGTGTATTCCCTGGTTCCAGCCACGCCCCCTCTCTCTGGGACCAGTGTAAGCCAAGTATGTTTCCTGGTTCCAGCCATGCCCCCTCTCTCTGGGACCAATGTAAGCCAAGTGTTCCAGCCACGCCCCCTCGCTCTGGGACCAATGTAAGCCAAGTGTGTTTCCTGCTTCCAGCCACGCCCCCTCTCTCTGGGACCAATGTAAGCCAAGTATGTTCCCGGGTTCACGCCCCCTCTCTCTGGGACCAATGTAAGCCAAGTGCATTTCCTGGTTCCAGCCATGCCCCCCTCTCTGGGACCATTGTAAGCCAGGTATGTTCCCTGGTTCAAGCCACGCCCCCTCTCTCTGGGACCAATGTAAGCTAAGTGTTCCAGCCCCGCTCCCTCTCTCTTGGACCAATGTAAGCCAAGTGTGTTTCCTGTTCCAGCCACGCCCCCTCTCTCTGGGACCAATGTAAGCCAGGTATGTTCCCTTGTTCCAGCCACGCCCCCTCTCTCTGGGACCATTGTAAGCCAGGTATGTTCCCTGGTTCCAGCCACGCCCCCTCTCTCTGGGACCAATGTAAGCCAAGTGTATTCCCTGGTTCCAGCCACGCCCCCTCTCTCTGGGACCAGTGTAAGCCAAGTATTCCAGCCATGCCCCCTCGCTCTGGGACCAATGTAACCCAAGTGTGTTTCCTGTTCCAGGCACGCCCCCTCTCTATGGGACCATTGTAATCCAGGTATGTTCCCTGCTTCAAGCCACGCCCCCTCTCTCTGGGACCAATGTAAGCCAAGTGTGTTCCCAGGTTCCAGCCACGCCCCCTCTCTCTGGGACCAATGTAAGCCAAGTGTGTTCCCTGCTTCCAGCCACGCCCCCTCTTTCTAGGACCAATGTAAGCCAAGTGTATTCCCTGGTTCCAGCCACGCCCCCTCTCTCTGGGACCAATGTAAGCCAAGTGTGTTCCCAGGTTCCAGCCACGCCCCCTCTCTCTGGGACCAATGTAAGCCAAGTGTGTTCCTGCTTCCTGCCACGCCCCCTCTTTCTAGGACCAATGTAAGCCAAGTGTATTCCCTGGTTTCAGCCACGCCCCCTCTCTCTGGGACCAATGTAAGCCAAGTATGTTCCCTGCTTCCAGCCACGCCCCCTCTTTCTAGGACCAATGTAAGCCAAGTGTATTCCCTGGTTCCAGCCACGCCCCCTCTCTCTGGGACCAATGTAAGCCAAGTGTGTTCCCAGGTTCCAGCCACGCCCCCTCTGTCTGGGACCAATGTAAGCCAAGTGTGTTCCTGCTTCCTGCCACGCCCCCTCTTTCTAGGACCAATGTAAGCCAAGTGTATTCCCTGGTTCCAGCCACGCCCCCTCTCTCTGGGACCAATGTAAGCCAAGTGTGTTCCCAGGTTCCAGCCACGCCCCCTCTGTCTGGGACCAATGTAAGCCAAGTGTGTTCCTGCTTCCTGCCACGCCCCCCTCTTTCTAGGACCAATGTAAGCCAAGTGTATTCCCTGGTTTCAGCTACGCCCCCTCTCTCTGGGACCAATGTAAGCCAAGTGTGTTTCCTGGTTCCAGCCATGCCCCCTCTCTCTGGGACCAATGTAAGCCAAGTATGTTCCCTGCTTCCAGCCACGCCCCCTTCCTCTGGGACCAATGTAAGCCAAGTGTGTTTCCTGGTTCCAGCCACGCTCCCTCTCTCTGGGACCAATGTAAGCCAAGTATGTTCCCTGCTTCCAGCCACGCCCCCTCTCTGGGACCAGTGTAAGCCAAGTATGTTTCCTGGTTCCAGCCACGCCCCCTCTCTCTGGGACCAATGTAAGCCAAGTGTGTTCCCAGGTTCCAGCCACGCCCCCTCTGTCTGGGACCAATGTAAGCCAAGTGTGTTCCTGCTTCCTGCCACGCCCCCTCTTTCTAGGACCAATGTAAGCCAAGTGTATTCCCTGGTTTCAGCTACGCCCCCTCTCTCTGGGACAAATGTAAGCCAAGTGTGTTTCCTGGTTCCAGCCATGCCCCCTCTCTCTGGGACCAATGTAAGCCAAGTATGTTCCCTGCTTCCAGCCACGCCCCCTTCCTCTGGGACCAATGTAAGCCAAGTGTGTTTCCTGTTCCAGCCACGCCCCCTCTCTCTGGGACCAATGTAAGCCAGGTATGTTCCCTTGTTCCAGCCACGCCCCCTCTCTCTGGGACCATTGTAAGCCAGGTATGTTCCCTGGTTCCAGCCACGCCCCCTCTCTCTGGGACCAATGTAAGCCAAGTGTATTCCCTGGTTCCAGCCACGCCCCCTCTCTCTGGGACCAGTGTAAGCCAAGTATTCCAGCCATGCCCCCTCGCTCTGGGACCAATGTAAGCCAAGTGTGTTTCCTGTTCCAGGCACGCCCCCTCTCTATGGGACCATTGTAATCCAGGTATGTTCCCTGCTTCAAGCCACGCCCCCTCTCTCTGGGACCAATGTAAGCCAAGTGTGTTCCCAGGTTCCAGCCACGCCCCCTCTCTCTGGGACCAATGTAAGCCAAGTGTGTTCCCTGCTTCCAGCCACGCCCCCTCTTTCTAGGACCAATGTAAGCCAAGTGTATTCCCTGGTTCCAGCCACGCCCCCTCTCTCTGGGACCAATGTAAGCCAAGTGTGTTCCCAGGTTCCAGCCACGCCCCCTCTCTCTGGGACCAATGTAAGCCAAGTGTGTTTCTGCTTCCTGCCACGCCCCCTCTTTCTAGGACCAATGTAAGCCAAGTGTATTCCCTGGTTTCAGCCACGCCCCCTCTCTCTGGGACCAATGTAAGCCAAGTATGTTCCCTGCTTCCAGCCACGCCCCCTATTTCTAGGACCAATGTAAGCCAAGTGTATTCCCTGGTTCCAGCCACGCCCCCTCTCTCTGGGACCAATGTAAGCCAAGTGTGTTCCCAGGTTCCAGCCACGCCCCCTCTGTCTGGGACCAATGTAAGCCAAGTGTGTTCCTGCTTCCTGCCACGCCCCCTCTTTCTAGGACCAATGTAAGCCAAGTGTATTCCCTGGTTTCAGCTACGCCCCCTCTCTCTGGGACCAATGTAAGCCAAGTGTGTTTCCTGGTTCCAGCCATGCCCCCTCTCTCTGGGACCAATGTAAGCCAAGTATGTTCCCTGCTTCCAGCCACGCCCCCTTCCTCTGGGACCAATGTAAGCCAAGTGTGTTTCCTGGTTCCAGCCACGCCCCCTCTCTCTGGGACCAATGTAAGCCAAGTGTGTTCCCAGGTTCCAGCCACGCCCCCTCTGTCTGGGACCAATGTAAGCCAAGTGTGTTTCTGCTTCCTGCCACGCCCCCTCTTTCTAGGACCAATGTAAGCCAAGTGTATTCCCTGGTTTCAGCCACGCCCCCTCTCTCTGGGACCAATGTAAGCCAAGTATGTTCCCTGCTTCCAGCCACGCCCCCTCTTTCTAGGACCAATGTAAGCCAAGTGTATTCCCTGGTTCCAGCCACGCCCCCTCTCTCTGGGACCAATGTAAGCCAAGTGTGTTCCCAGGTTCCAGCCACGCCCCCTCTGTCTGGGACCAATGTAAGCCAAGTGTGTTTCTGCTTCCTGCCACGCCCCCTCTTTCTAGGACCAATGTAAGCCAAGTGTATTCCCTGGTTTCAGCCACGCCCCCTCTCTCTGGGACCAATGTAAGCCAAGTATGTTCCCTGCTTCCAGCCACGCCCCCTCTTTCTAGGACCAATGTAAGCCAAGTGTATTCCCTGGTTCCAGCCACGCCCCCTCTCTCTGGGACCAATGTAAGCCAAGTGTGTTCCCAGGTTCCAGCCACGCTCCCTCTCTCTGGGACCAATGTAAGCCAAGTGTGTTCCTGCTTCCTGCCACGCCCCCTCTTTCTAGGGCCAATGTAAGCCAAGTGTATTCCCTGGTTCCAGCCACGCCCCCTCTCTCTGGGACCAATGTAAGCCAAGTGTGTTCCCAGGTTCCAGCCACGCCCCCTCTGTCTGGGACCAATGTAAGCCAAGTGTGTTCCTGCTTCCTGCCACGCCCCCTCTTTCTAGGACCAATGTAAGCCAAGTGTATTCCCTGGTTTCAGCTACGCCCCCTCTCTCTGGGACAAATGTAAGCCAAGTGTGTTTCCTGGTTCCAGCCATGCCCCCTCTCTCTGGGACCAATGTAAGCCAAGTATGTTCCCTGCTTCCAGCCACGCCCCCTTCCTCTGGGACCAATGTAAGCCAAGTGTGTTTCCTGGTTCCAGCCACGCCCCCTCTCTCTGGGACCAGTGTAAGCCAAGTATGTTTCCTGGTTCCAGCCACGCCCCCTCTCTCTGAGACCAATGTAAGCCAAGTGTGTTTCCTGGTTCCAGCCACGCCCCCTCTCTCTGGGACCAATGTAAACCAAGTGTTTCAGCCCTGCCCCCTCTCTCTGGGACCAATGTAAGCCAGGTATGTTCCCTTATTCCAGCCACGCCCCCTCTCTCTGGGACCAATGTAAGCCAAGTGTATTCCCTGGTTCCAGCCACGCCCCCTCTCTCTGGGACCAATGTAAGTCAAGTATGTTTCCAGGTTCACGCCCCCTCTCTCTGGGACCAATGTAAGCCAGGTATGTTCCCTGCTTCCAGCCACGCCCCCTCTCTCTAGGACCAATGTAAGCCAAGTATGTTCCCTGCTTCCAGCCATGCCCCCTCTTTCTGGGACCAACGTAAGCCAAGTGTGTTTCCTGATTCCAGTCACGCCCCTTCCCTCTGAGACCACTGTAGCCAAGTGCAGGTGCTGGGATGGCTCCAACGGCTCCAGAGCATTTGCCTTGTCCCACCAGCCTGTACCTGGGCTTAGCATTACTTAGAATGGTGGCTCCTGAGCAATGGTGCCCCCGGCAGAAGCCGAGTTTGGCCTACAGCACAGAAATGGTAAGCCCTTAGTCCTCTGGAGACCTGTAGTGTATGTTGGGTGTCCCCAGCCCTGAGCTGTGGTCACCAGTCTCGGCTCTGACAAAGGCTGAGTCACGTCTTGCTGAGGCCGATCCCAACAAACCGATAAAGTGTTTTGGCTTGGTTTCTCTGGAGCCCGAATCTCCTCCACCTATCGCCCAGCCTGTGACTAAATATTTAACCCTGTATTGGGACAAAGAAGAGTTCCTGGAGAGAGTCTCTTCTATAGAGAAGGCCCGCTCATCAACCTACAGCCCACATCTCATTAACCAGCACAGGTGGGCTGAGGGCTGTGTATGGTCTCCGTCCTTACCTGACACCACACTCCCTGCAAAAAAAGAAGAAATATTCCATCACTTCCTCTCCTAGTGACCCCCCTCCGGAAGTGAGGTGAAATCTCCTCAGTGGGGACACGGACAGTAAATCAACCCTGACAGAGGTTCTAACACTAAATATAAATCCATTGGTGGAGTTGGGCTTTAGGGATCCCAATAGAGGTCTCTGTAAACAGCAGGAGAAGGGAACTAAGGGTGGAAGGACCTATGTGGAGATTTGCTCGATTTACTTGGATTATAGGAATTAAAAAGTGGATTGTTCAGTAAAATGCCAGGTCCAATTAAAATATCAGGCCCCCACCCCCGTCATTATTAGCAGCTTACTAAAAATGGAAGAAATAGTTAATAACAATACATATTCTTCTTTAGGCTTTTGTGCTGCAGAGGGTGACATTGCCATTCAATTGATGAGGTCTTCTTGTGGGAAGAACCCGTGTGAAAGGTTAGTGTGTGTGTGTGTATATATATATATTTTCCCTACAGTGTGTTTTTTTTTTTTCTTTTATGAAGTTGGTAGAAGTCAAGGTATAGCATTGTGAGATTATTTATAAAACCAAACAGCAGGGGGCGCTGTTATAGCATTTCTATGTTCTTTATATAAATTTGAACAGCAGGGGGCGCTGTTATAGCATTTCTATGTTCTATATATAAATCTGAACAGCAGGGGGCGCTGTTATAGCATTTCTATGTTCTAAATATAAGTATGAACAGCAGGGGGCGCTGTTATAGCATTTTAATGTTCTAAATATAAATCTGAACAGCAGGGGGCGCTGTTATAGCATTTATATGTTCTATATATGAATCTGAACAGCAGGGGGCGCTGTTATAGCATTTCTATGTTCTGAATATAAATCTGAACAGCAGGGGGCGCTGTTATAGCATTTCTATGTTCTATATATAAATCTGAACAGCAGGGGGCGCTGTTATAGCATTTCTATGTTCTATATATAAATCTGAACAGCAGGTGGCGCTGTTATAGCATTTCTATGTTCTGAATATGAATCTGAACAGCAGGGGGAGCTTTTATAGCATTTCTATGTTCTAAATATGAATCTGAACAGCAGGAGGCGCTGTTATAGCATTTCTATGTTCTATATATAAATCTGAACAGCAGGGGGCGCTGTTATAGCATTTCTATGTTCTGAATATAAATCTGAACAGCAGGGGGCGCTGTTATAGCATTTCTATGTTCTGAATATAAATCTGAACAGCAGGGGGCGATGTTGCAGCTATGTGTCGTTGTAAGGTTATATATAAAGTAGAACAGCAGAGGGCGATGTTGTAGCATTAAATGATTGTAAGGTTCTAAATATATAGATCAGTTTTTTTTCAACTCCAGTCCTCAAGGCGCCCCAACAGGTCATGTTTTCAGCTCTTCCATTATTTTGAACAGCTGATTTGATCAGTTTCACTGCCTTAGTAATTACCACAGCAGTTTCATCTGAGGGAAATCCTGAAAACATGACCTGTTGGGGGCGCCTTGAGGACCGGAGTTGAGAAACACTGATATAGATAATATCTATCCTAACAGCAGGAGGTGCTGTTATAGCTTTTCATCACTGTAAGGTTATATATAAATCAGAACAGCAGAGGGCGGTGTTATAGCTTTGTGCCATTGTAAAAAATATATAAAGTAGAACATTATTGTAAGGTTTAAGTCGGTGGGTAGATTATATATTTTGTGTGTGTATGTGTGTATATATATATATATATATATATATATAGATAAATAGATACATACATACATCTCTTATGCATAAACTATCTGCGCTACATAAATCCTGTATAATAATAAGCAGAACAGCAGGGGGCACTGTTACTGTTACAGCTTTGTATCCTTGCAAGGTTATATAAAAATTGGAACACTAGGGGGCACTGTTGCAGCTATGTATCATTGTAAAGGTTAGATATAAAACCAAACGGCGGGAGGCGCTGTTATAGCTTTGTATCCTCATAAGTTTAGACATAAATCGGAACAGCAGAGGGCGCTGTTGTAGCATTCAATTATTGTAAGGTTCTATATAAAACCCCACAGCGGGAGGTGCCTTTATAGCTTTGCATGATTGTAAGGTTATATAAAAATCAGAACAGCAGAGGGCGCTGCTATAGCTTTGTGCCATTGTGAAACGCATATAGAAAGTAGAACATCTGAGTGAACAAATGTAGGTTGGTAGATTATTTCTCTGTGTGTGTGTGTGTGTGTGTAATATATAATATTCTCTAACTAAACAGCAGGGGGTGCTTTTACTGTTGCAGCTTTGTATCCTTGTAAGGTTCTATGTAAAATAGAACAGCAGAGGGCGCTGTTGTAACTTTGTACCAATGTAAGGCTTTATATAAAGTAGAACAGCAGAGGGCGATGTTGTAGCTTTGTACCAATGTTAGGTTCTATATAAAGTAAAACAGCAGAGGGCGATGTTGTAGCATTGAATTACTGTAAGGTTATATATCAACAGAGCCAAATACTGTCCATGACCTTCTTTTTTTTTTTTTTTGCAGTTACCTTTTCAGGGCACTCCTTTTCTTCTCAGTCCAAGCTGTACTCGTACACACTCATCCGTACATAAGAGCAGAGGGCGCTGCTGTAGCATAGAATTTTTGTGAGTCTATCTATAAAACGGAGCTCCACGGGCCACTCTTGAAGCTTTGTACCATTGTAAGGTTATATATCAAGAAGAACAGCAGAGGGAGCAATTGTGTAAGGTTATAGACTATAGGTTATAGCGCAGGGGGCGCTATTTAGCGTTGTACCAATGTAAGGGTTTTATATAAATTGGAACAGCAGAGGGCACTGGTTGTAGCTTTGTACCAATGTAAAGTTATAAATAAAGTAGAACAGCAGAGGGCGCTGTTGTAGCTTTGTATCAATGTAAGGTTATAAATAAAGTAGAACAGCAGAGGGCGCTGTTGTAGCATTGTGCCAATGTAAGGTTTTATATAAAGTAGAACAGTAGAGGGCGATGTTGTAGCTTTGTATTAATGTTAGGTTCTATATAAATTGGAACAGCAGAGGGCGCTGTCGTAGCTTTGTATTAATGTTAGGTTTTATATAAATTGGAACAGCAGAGGGCGCTGTTGTAGCTTTGTATTAATGTTAGGTTCTATATAAATTGGAACAGCAGAGGGTGCTGTTGTAGCTTTGTGCCAATGTAAGGTTTTATATAAAGTAGAACGGTAGAGGGCGCTGTTGTAGCTTTGTATTAATGTTAGGTTCTATATAAATTGGAACAGCAGAGGGCGCTGTTGTAGCTTTGTATTAATGTTAGGTTCTATATAAATTGGAACAGCAGAGGGCGCTGTTGTAGCTTTGTATTAATGTTAGGTTCTATATAAATTGGAACAGCAGAGGGCGCTGTTGTAGCTTTGTATTAATGTTAGGTTCTATATAAATTGGAACAGCAGAGGGCGCTGTTGTAGCTTTGTGCCAATGTAAGGTTTTATATAAAGTAGAACACTAGAGGGCGCTGTTGTAGCTTTGTATTAATGTTAGGTTCTATATAAATTGGAACAGCAGAGGGCGCTGTTGTAGCTTTGTATTAATGTTAGGTTCTATATAAATTGGAACAGCAGAGGGCGCTGTTGTAGCTTTGTATTAATGTTAGGTTCTATATAAATTGGAACAGCAGAGGGCGCTGTTGTAGCTTTGTATTAATGTTAAGTTCTATATAAATTGGAACAGCAGAGGGCGCTGTTGTAGCTTTGTGCCAATGTAAGGTTTTATATAAAGTAGAACACTAGAGAGCGCTGTTGTAGCTTTGTATTAATGTTAGGTTCTATATAATTTGGAACAGCAGAGGGCGCTGTTGTAGCTTTGTATTAATGTTAGGTTCTATATAAATTGGAACAGCAGAGGGCGCTGTTGTAGCTTTGTATTAATGTTAGGTTCTATATAAATTGGAACAGCAGAGGGCGCTGTTGTAGCAGAACCACACGGCATCTTGAGTTAGGGCAGATGATTCATGTAGAATTTTACTTCCAGGAATTTATCTGCCCTTAGCTCAGGCACGCAAGCAGGAGGGTGTGCTTGGCTGAGGAAGCCCCTCCCCTCCTGAAGACTCCTGGGAATTATGACAACATTGGCCTCTGAAAGTCTGACGATGGATTGGAATAATCACAATGCGGGTGATTCCGTTCAGCCAGTCTCCTGATTCCGGCTGGGAAGTCTGATTTCTGCTTCTCAGACTTTGTAACAAAACTAAATAAAGTTTTTCTTTTATCTGCAGAGTTCCATATTTTATGCTTCTGCTTTCTGATTGGCTGCTGCCAGTTGATGGCCACTTCCACTATTATATATGAGAAATCGACCAATCAAATCTTTATTTTTTATTTTTGCAATTTACTAATTTTTTCAGCTCAAAAACTGCAGAGGAGTTGAAATCTTTTTACTTTTATTGAAGGATTGCACAAGCGCTGAATTCAGTAACTGTTGCCCCGCCCCCTGCACCCGGGACGCTACTCCTTCAAGATGTCCCTTATGACCGAGGCCAAAGAAGACGAGAAGGACATGAATTCATCGAAGGTCACCCTTTTGTCGTTGTTGGCGTCCATCTTACCGATGATTTCCATAATGATCTCATCCTTCTTGGCGCTCGTCTGTAAAACGGAATTAGGACAACATTTGTTTAGTTTTAATTTTTAATGGGGAGATTTCCTAGAGTAGTTTGTGTGTCTGCCCCTCCCACAATGGGGAGATTTCCCCCAGTAGTTTGTGTCTCTGCCCCTCCCACAATGGGGAGATTTCCCCCAGTAGTTTGTGTCTCTGCCCCTCCCACAATGGGGAGATTTCCCCCAGTAGTTTGTGTCTCTGCCCCTCCCACAATGGGGAGATTTCCTCCAGTAGTTTGTGTCTCTGCCCCTCCCACAATGGGGAAATTTCCCTCCAGTAGTTTGTGTCTCTGCCCCTCCCACAATGGGGAGATTTCCCTCCAGTAGTTTGTGTCTCTGCCCCTCCCACAATGGGGAGATTTCCCTCCAGTAGTTTGTGTCTCTGCCCCTCCCACAATGGGGAGATTTCCCTCCAGTAGTTTGTGTCTCTGCCCCTCCCACAATGGGGAGATTTCCCTCCAGTAGTTTGTGTCTCTGCCCCTCCCACAATGGGGAGATTTCCTGCAGTAGTTTGTGTCTCTGCCCCTCCCACAATGGGGAGATTTCCCTGCAGTAGTTTGTGTCTCTGCCCCTCCCACAATGGGGAGATTTCCCTGCAGTAGTTTGTGTCTCTGCCCCTCCCACAATGGGGAGATTTCCCCCAGTAGTTTGTGTCTCTGCCCCTCCCACAATGGGGAGATTTCCCCCAGTAGTTTGTGTCTCTGCCCCTCCCACAATGGGGAGATTTCCCCCCAGTAGTTTGTGTCTCTGCCCCTCCCACAATGGGTGTTCAGTGACACTCGCACAGATTTCAGTGAATGTCTGTTCTCCATATTGGAGTCAGGAATCACATGAGACAAATGTAAGGATGTGATTGGCCGCCCTCTGGTGTGTCACTTACACAGAGTGTGGGGAATTCGGTGGTGGCCATGCCGTACAGCTCGTCGGTACACAACGTGTTCTTGTCTCCGCTACCCTTAGAGGCGTAACATTCAAACTTCACCACCATCAGGGCCATGATCTCCTCCACCGTCAGGTTACTATCCTAGAGAGAGAAGACCGAATAGAAAGTGAGCGATCCCACCGAGATCCCGAGGACTGAGGTCGGGGGGCGGAGTTACTGGGAGAGAGCAGAAGACAGCGGGGTTAGTGGAAGAGGGCAGGATTAGCGGGGTTACTGGGAGAGAGCGGGGTTAGTGGGAGAGAGTGGGATTAGCAGGGTTTTAGAGAGAGAGCAGAGGAGGGCGGGATAAGCGGGTTACTGGTAGAGAGCGGGGTTACTGGGAGAGAGCGGGATAAGCAGTGTTACTGGGAGAGAGCGGGATTAGCGGGGTTAGTGGGAGAGAGCGGGGTAAGCGGGGTTAGTGGGAGAGAGCGGGATAAGCAGGGTTAGTGGGAGAGAGCGGGTTAAGCGGGGTTAGTGGGAGAGAGCGGGGTAAGCGGGGCTAGTGGAAGAGCGGGATAAGTGGGGTTAGTGGGAGAGAGCGGGATAAGCGGGGTTATGGGAGAGAGCGGGTTAAGCGGGGTTAGTGGGAGAGAGCGGGGTAAGCGGGGCTAGTGGAAGAGCGGGATAAGTGGGGTTAGTGGGAGAGAGCGGGATTAACGGGGTTAGTGGGAGAGAGCGGGATTAACGGGGTTAGTGGGAGAGAGCGGGATTAACGGGGTTAGTGGGAGAGAGCGGGATTAACGGTGTTAGTGGGAGAGAGCGGGATTAGCGGGGTTAGTGGGAGAGAGTGGGGTAAGCGGGGTTAGTGGGAGAGAGCGGGATAAGCAGTGTTACTGGGAGGAAGCGGGGTTAGTGGGAGAGAGCGGGGTTACTGGGAGAGAGCGGGATTAGCGGGGTTAGTGGGAGAGAGCGGGATAAGCAGTGT
Organism: Lithobates pipiens; assembly: GCF_037356315.1. Taxonomy (NCBI): domain Eukaryota; kingdom Metazoa; phylum Chordata; class Amphibia; order Anura; family Ranidae; genus Lithobates; species Lithobates pipiens. Next base: position 29,358,743 of record NW_027507791.1, read on the forward strand.
TACTGGGCGGGAGCGGGATTAGTGGGAGAGAGCGGGGTAAGCGGGGTTAGTGGGAGAGAGCAGGATTAGCAGGGTTTTAGAGAGAAAGCAGAAGAGGTTGGGATAAGCGGGGTTACTGGGAGAGAGCGGGATTAGCGGGGTTAGTGGGAGAGAGTGGGGTAAGCGGGGTTAGTGGGAGAGAGCAGGAGAGAGTGGGGTTAGTGGGAGAGAGTGGGATTAGCGGGGTTAGTGGGAGAGAGTGGGATTAGCGGGGTTAGTAGGAGAGAGCGGGGTTAGCAGTGTTAGTGGGAGAGAGCGGGATAAGCGGGGTTAGTGGGAGAGAGTGGGGTTAGCGTGGTTAGTGGGAGAGAGTGGGGTTAGCAGGGTTTTAGAGAGAGAGCAGAAGAGGGCGGGATAAGCGGGGTTAGTGGGAGAGAGCGGGATTAGCGTGGTTAGTGGGAGAGAGCGGGATAAGCAGTGTTACTGGGAGGAAGCGGGGTTAGTGGGAGAGAGCGGGGTTACTGGGAGAGAGCGGGATTAGCGGGGTTAGTGGGAGAGAGCGGGATAAGCAGTGTTACTGGGCGGGAGCGGGATTAGTGGGAGAGAGCGGGGTAAGCGGGGTTAGTGGGAGAGAGCAGGATTAGCGGGGTTAGTGGGAGAGAGTGGGGTAAGCGGGGTTAGTGGGAGAGAGCAGGAGAGAGCGGGGTTAGTGGGAGAGAGCGGGGTTAGCAGTGTTAGTGGGAGAGAGCAGGATAAGCGGGGTTAGTGGGAGAGAGTGGGGTTAGCAGGGTTTTAGAGAGAGAGCAGAAGAGAGCGGGATTAGCGGGGTTAGTGGGAGAGAGTGGGGTAAGCGGGGGTTAGTGGGAGAGAGCGGGATAAGCAGTGTTACTGGGAGGAAGCGGGGTTACTGGGAGAGAGCGGGATTAGCGGGGTTAGTGGGAGAGAGCGGGATAAGCAGTGTTACTGGGCGGGAGTGGGATTAGTGGGAGAGAGCGGGGTAAGCGGGGTTAGTGGGAGAGAGCAGGATTAGCAGGGTTTTAGAGAGAAAGCAGAAGAGGTTGGGATAAGCGGTGTTACTGGGAGAGAGCGGGATTAGCGGGGTTAGTGGGAGAGAGCAGGAGAGAGCGGGGTTAGTGGGAGAGAGTGGGATTAGCGGGGTTAGTGGGAGAGAGCGGGATAAGCGGGGTTAGTGGGAGAGAGTGGGGTTAGCGTGGTTAGTGGGAGAGAGTGGGGTTAGCAGGGTTTTAGAGAGAGAGCAGAAGAGGGCGGGATAAGCGGGGTTAGTGGGAGAGAGTGGGATTAGCGTGGTTAGTGGGAGAGAGCGGGATTAGCGTGGTTAGTGGGAGAGAGCGGGATTAGCGTGGTTAGTGGGAGAGAGCGGGATAAGCAGTGTTACTGGGAGGAAGCGGGGTTAGTGGGAGAGAGCGGGGTTACTGGGAGAGAGCGGGATTAGCGGGGTTACTGGGAGAGAGCGGGATTAGCGGGGTTACTGGGAGAGAGCGGGATTAGCGGGTTTAGTGGGAGAGAGCGGGATAAGCGGGGTTACTGAGCGGGATTAGTGGGAGAGAGCGGGGTAAGCGGGGTTAGTGGGAGAGAGCAGGATTAGCGGGGTTAGTGGGAGAGAGTGGGGTTAGCAGGGTTTTAGAGAGAGAGCAGAAGAGGGCGGGATTAGCGGGGTTAGTGGGAGAGGGTGGGGTAAGCGGGGTTAGTGGGAGAGAGCAGGAGAGAGCGGGGTTAGTGGGAGAGAGTGGGGTTAGCAGGGTTTTAGAGAGAAAGCAGAAGAGGTCGGGATAAGCGGGGTTACTGGGAGAGAGCGGGATTAGCGGGGTTAGTGGGAGAGAGTGGGGTAAGCGGGGTTAGTGGGAGAGAGCAGGAGAGAGCGGGATTAGTGGGAGAGAGTGGGATTAGCAGGGTTTTAGAGAGAGAGCAGAAGAGGGCGGGATTAGCGGGGTTAGTGGGAGAGGGTGGGGTAAGCGGGGTTAGTGGGAGAGAGCAGGAGAGCGGGGTTAGTGGGAGAGAGTGGGATTAGCGGGGTTAGTGGGAGAGGGTGGGGTAAGCGGGGTTAGTGGGAGAGGGTGGGGTTACTGCCAACTATTATTATTTACAATTATTTTTATTATTAATAATGATGATTATCATAATAACTGTAAATAATAATGTTACAGATCAGCACAGCAGAGCTCCTCCCCCCTCCCCTCCCCCATTAGAGTTCATTTTCCTCCCCCATCTCACTACCAGCCGCACTTCTCTTCATTAATTCTCATTTTAGCCCTCCGAGTGCCAGAAAACACAAGAGCAATGGAGATTATTATCCATATTTTTATAATTGTATTTTTTTTTTTTTATTGTTGTCTTATCATTGTTATTATTATGTTGTAATATCATTATTATCAACAATATTTTTAATATTATATAATTGTGTTTTTTTATTATTATTTTTAATTATTATCAATATTTTTTATTAATATATAATTTTCTCATTATATTATTATTTTTTAATATTATATTCATTAATTTATTATTAATATTGTAGTTTTTTATGGTATTGTCCTTGTTAATAATATTTTTTTTTTTATCATTTTATTATGTTGTAATATTTAGTATTATTTTCAATATTTTATTGTTTTTATTATTCTATTTGCTCGGCTGGCTGCATACAAGAAATCGGGGTCTATAGGGTGTAATAATCATGGCGTCATAACTGTAAACTATGTGCACCCCTGACACACCCGGGAGGTAAAATAAAATGCTCCGGAGGCAGAAATGGAGGACGGGGATTGGCCAAACAGTCGGGCGATATTTGCCGATCCCACCACTACCAACAGATGGCACACACAGGGTTAACCCGTCATTCTATTTTATCAATCGGCAGATAAGTTAGCAGGAAGGGGCGATCAATCGCTTGGATCAGAAATATCTGTCCGATGGTCTTTCTCTACGGCAATCGGCGCCCTGCCCCTCCCCCACTCTGCACAGGCATAATGATGGATGCCCGGCCATGCCAAGCGCTCATGTTCTTGCTGGCTGGGTTTTTCCCGGCCACCTCCTAGTCAGGGTGACCTGCAGAGGTGGGTAGATGGGGGTCAGTTGTCTCGGACCACTCCAAAGGACGGAGGGGGCTGCTGAGAGAACAGAAAATAAGGAGACTTCTCAAGACTCTGGAGACTTCCTGGTCACAGGCGTGAGATGATCTACTGAAGGATCTAAGGAAGGAGACGCCTTGTTCGAAAAATGGCGACCGGTCCTATTCTCCGATCTCTTAGCGACACCCTCCCCCCCAACTATCTGAGATGGCTGACCCCCATTTTTGCCCACCGGTGCAGGTGACCCTTGCCTATCGAGAACGTAACCTGGAACATCGAATGACCCCACCAGAGGAAACTCATATGGAGAGCCCCATGCCAAGCTGGCCATGAACGTTGGCACCGCTACCACCCCCCTACAGAAAGCAGACAGAGAGCAGCACTTACCATGTTTTCAATGTCGTCAGTCTACGGAGACCGAGGGTAGAATTCAGCCGGTGTGGTACCTGTTATAATCTGATGCCCGATATATACCCACACAGGACAGCGCCACACCCAGGGGAGCCACCTGATGAGAGACGAGCCAAGGATTTGGGGAGGAGGTATCACCTTTCCTCCTCCTCCTCTCCTCATTGGCTCCCCTCTCCTCACAAACTCTCCGAAATGTTGGCCAAAATTTTGGTAAAACGATTCAGGTTGTGGTCCCTGAGGGGGAAGAATTTTGAGGGTAATGTTGAGTTCTCGGGGGATCTTCTCATCCATGGAAGGTTGGAGGTTCTGGGGGAAGTCCAGGTGGAGAGGAGAGGACTGGTTTTCAGGGTGAGCCGGGTGAGATGAGTTTAGGACTGAGGAGCCACGGTTGGTGGGCTGCGGAAAAAAAAAAACCTCCTTGGAATCCCGAAGCCAACGGGAAACCCCAAAACCCCAGGGAGGCGGGGTGACCAGTATGGTGACGGTGAACCTTTGACTTGTTCTTCAACTGAGGTTTACGGACTATCTCGTGGTTTCTGTTTGCCGATGATGAGCTGTTTTTTTTCTCGCTCTTTGGCTGTTTACTTGGAAGAGAAAGGGACTGTTTGCCTTCACCAACGTGCCTGTCTGATGATCTTGAGCTCCGCGGGTGACACCGGTGACACCATCTATTAACCCTTTACTACTCTATCCAAAACAAAGTTTTGGCTATAGATAGGCTTTGAAGGTACGACCATTATTGTCAGCCTAGTCCCATCCCCAAATCTCTGCCCTGGGACCCCGCTATTGGCAGCACCTGATGTGTGGGTCCAGGGCAGCTATCGGAAATTTTAGGGCCGCTTACACAGCTTTAGGCCCTGGGAACCCCCCCTCCCCCCAAGGACTGACCACCAACATTCCTCAGGGCCCGCCCACTGGCCATACCACTGAATCCACCCTTCAGTGCACCCACTTTTATTTTAACACGATTGCAACTTCATTTATGAAAATTTAAAGCGTATTCCGAGTCAACAAAGCTTGTATCCCCATATATTCAGCAAATAGTTGGCCCAATCCAGCAAAGAGACATCCCCATATATTTAGCAAAGAGACAGCCCAATCCAGTAGAGAGACACTCCTCATATATTCAGCAAAGAGACAGCCCCATATATCCAGCAAGAGTTGGCCTAATCCAGCAAAGAGACATCCCTATATATTCAGCAAAGAGACAGCCCAATTTAGCAGAGAGACATCCCCATATATGTAGCAAAGAGACAGCCCAATCCAGTAGATAGACACTCCCCATATATTCAGCAAAGAGCCAGCCCCATATATCCAGCAAGAGTTGGCCTAATCCAGCAAATAGACATCCCCATATATTCAGCAAAGAGACATCCCCATATATCCAGCAAAGAGTTGGCCCAATCCAGCAAAGGGACACCCCCACATATCCATAAAGGAGGTGGTCCAATCCAGCAGAGGCATCCCCATATATTCAGCAAAGAGACATCCCCATATATCCAGCAAAGAGTTGGCCCAATCCAGAAAAGAGACATCCCTATATATTCAGCAAAGAGACAGCCCAATCCAGCAGAGAGACATCCCCATATATGCAGCAAAGGGTTGGCCCAATCCAGCAAAGAGACATCCCTATATATTCAGCAAAGAAATAGCCCAATCCAGCAGAGAGACATGCCCATATACCCAGCAAAGAGTTGGCCCAATCCAGCAAAGAGACATCACCATATCTTCAGGAAAGAGGCAGCCCAATCCAGCAGAGAGACATACCCCATATTTCCAGCAAAGAGTTTGCCCAATCCAGCAAAGAGACATCCCCACATATATAGCAAAGAGACAGACCAATCCAGCAAAGAGATGGGCCAATACAGCAAAGAGATGGGTCAATCCAGCAAAGAGACATCCCCATATATCCAGGAAATCGATGGACCAATCTAGCAAAGAGACATCTTCGTATATTAAGCAAAGAGTTGGCCCAATCCAGCAAAGAGACATCCATATATATTTAGCAAAGAGACAACCCAATCCAGCAGATAGACATCCACATGTAGTTGGCAAAGAGACAGCCCAATCCAACACAGAGACATCCCCATATATTCAGCAGAGACATCGCCACATATTCAGCAAAGCGATGGGCCAATCTAGCAAAGAGACAGCCCAATCCAGTAAAGAAACATCCCCATATATAAGGAAAAGAGACATCCCTATATATTCAGCAAAGAGACATCTGCAAATATTCAGTAAAATGGACAACTCAGTCAAGCAAAGAGACAGCCCAATCCAGAAGAAAGACATCCCCATATACTGTATTTAGCAAAGGGTTGGCCCAATCCAGCAAAGAGAGATCCCCATATATTCAGTAAAGAGACAGCCCAATCCAGCAGAGAGACATCTCCACATATATAGCAAAGAGATGGGCCAATCCAGCAAAGAGTCATCCCCATATATTCAGGAAATAGGTGGGCCAATCCAGCAAAGAGACATCCCCATATATTCAGGAAATAGATGGGCCAATCTAGCAAAGAGACATCCCCATATATTCAGCAAAGAGACATTGCCACATTTTCAGCAAAGAGACAGCCTAATCCAGAAGAAAGACATACCCCATACACTGTATTTAGCAAAGATGTTGGCCCAATCCAGCAAAGAGAGATCCCCATATATTCAGCAAAGAGACAGCCCAATCCAGCAGAGAGACTTCTCCACATATATAGCAAAGAGAAGGCCCAATCCAGCAAAGAGACACCCCCATATATTCAGCAAAGAGATAGGCCAATCCAGCAAAGAGATGGCCCAATCCAGCAAAGAGACATCCCCATATATTCAGCAAAGAGATGGGCCAATCCAGCAAAGAGATGGCCCAATCCAGCAAAGAGACAGGCCAATCCAGCAAAGAGCCATCTCCACATATTCAGCAAAGAGCTAGGCCAATCTAACAAAGAGACATCCCCATATATTCAGCAAAGAGACAACTCCATATATTCAGCAAAGAGACAACTCCATATATTCAGCAAAGAGACATCGCCACATTTTCAGCAAAGAGACAGCCTAATCCAGAAGAAAGACATCCCCCATACACTGTATTTAGCAAAGATGTTGGCCCAATCCAGCAAAGAGAGATCCCCATATATTCAGCAAAGAAACAGCCCAATCCAGCAGAGAGACACCTCCACGTATATAGCAAAGAGAAGGCCCAATCCAGCAAAGAGATGGGCCAATCCAGCAAAGAGACATCCCCATATATTCAGCAAAGAGATGGGCCAATCCAGCAAAGAGATAGCCCAATCCAGCAAAGAGACAGGCCAATCCAGCATCCCCATATATTCAGGAAATAGACGGGCCAATCCAGCAAAGAGACAACTCCATATATTCAGCAAAGAGACATCTCCACATTTTCAGCAAAGAGACAGCCCAATCCAGCAAAGAGACATCCCCATATATGCAGCAAATAGACAGCCCAATCCAGCAAAGAGACGGCCCAATCCAGCAAAGTGACATCCTTTGTTAAAAGATGGCACATTCAATACACACAGTCAGGTCCTGCTAGTGGGTGCCTCCACACCTTTCAGATGGAAGACCCCCTCCCTGTACACACAGCCATCTCAGTCAGAGTAATCCCCCAGAAGGAAGGGAGGCACAGAGGAGACTCTGGGCACCGCCATCTGCAGGCTGTAGCAATTTAAAAAACTTTCCCTAGCCAAGCGGACAGTTTCTTCACTTTCTGGTGCCGCTGTAGCAATCTCCTGTGGCAGACAAGTACATTATGCTCCTGACCCTTTTCTATATCAATCTACCAGACAGGTCTCCTCTCTGCCTCTGCCCACCTTCTTCCTTTCATGCTGAATTGGCCAGGCTGGACCTGGAAAGTAACTCCACACAGCAGCCAAAGCAGCCTGGGGGGCTACTCCAGCCATGGTTGGGGCCTGGGCGGCCTGGCCCCTCAGGATGCCTGGGCCCCCTCCATGTATATGGGCTGCCCCCCCCGATTGCAGCCCTGTGGGGGTCAAACACCAACACAGGCACACAAGGTTTTCAAGCTCTCCAGGACTTCAGTTGTGGACCTAACTCCAGGCAGATAACATAGACACAATAGGCTCTGTAATCATGAATACATCATTGGCAGTGTAAGTCCATCAGTGTGACCTTTTTTTCAGCCTCTTACAGTCCCTGTACAGCAGAGATCAGACTGGAAGAGGAATAGGCAACACAAGGAGCCGATCAGTTCATGCAAGAAGAATGCTGATAGGCAGAGAGAGCAGAGTGACAGCGAGATCGGCTCATAGCTGTGCAGCTTCTCCTTTCACTGTCCAGTCACATGGTGGGGGCTTGTCCGGCATGACCTGGGCTCAGAGGAAGTCGGTTGAATGACAGGGTTTTTTTTTTGCACTTCTAGCACATATATAACAGCACAGGCAGTGGTCTCAGCGGGGGTCATCGATAGTTTCAAAAAACTATTAGATAATCACCTGAACGACCGCAACATACAGGGATATACAATGTAATACTGACATATAATCACACACACAGGTTGGACTTGATGGACTTGTGTCTTTTTTTCAACCTCACCTACTATGTAACTATATAAAATAGTTCAGCAGAGGGCGCAATTGTAGCATCAAATTATTGTAAAGTATTGTATATATCAAGAAGAACAACAGAGGGCGCTGTTGTAGCATTGAAAGTTTATAAGGTTATACAGATTATGAAACAGAACAGCAGAGGGCGATGTTGTAGCTTTGTACCAATGTAAGGTTTTATATAGTAGAACCATTTTAACACTGACGGGGTTGCTTACAATAATCAGCTTCTTTTTTTTATTTTTTTATTGTAAGACCTTTATCCAAGCAGGAGCTTGACTTCAAATTGTTTGTGTATCTAAATCTGCTACTGCATCTAACACCCCCCTCCCACCTAGAAGGACAAGGCTGCTGTCTGGAGGTGGCTCTGTGCTCCTTCATACAGAAAGTGGGGACGCTCTAATACAGGAGGTGTGTTACTGACCAGGTCACCAGGTGAAAACAGAGGGGGAAAAAAGTCTACAAAAAAGAAGACAAATCTAAGGATTGTTTAGCTGCAATATATTATATTCCATTTTTGTGTTTTAATACCACTTTAATGATTGTGAGGTTATATATGAAACCAGACAGCAGGGGGCACTGTTGTAGCAATTGATTGTGAGGTTATATATGAAACCAGACAGCAGGGGGCGCTGTTGTAGCAATTGATTGTGAGGTTATATATGAAACCAGACAGCAGGGGGCGCTGTTGTAGCAATTGATTGTTAGGTTATATATGAAACCAGACAGCAGGGGGCGCTGTTGTAGCAATTGATTGTTAGGTTATATATGAAACCAGACAGCAGGGGGCACTGTTGTAGATTAATAACCAATTTCCACTCTTATATGAAGTCACAGAAATCAACCAATAAAATATTTCGTAATGAGCTAAACCATTTTTTTTTTTTTTAGGCTCAAAAACTGCAGACGAGTCGGACGTCATATCCAAATCATTTTACTTTTATTGAAATATTACACAATCGCTGATTTCAGTAAATGTTGCCCCGCCCCCTGCATTCAAAATGCTACTCCTTCAAGCCGTCCCTCATGGTTATGGCCACGGAGGATGAGAAAGACATGAATTCCTCGAAGGTCACCCTTTTATCATCGTTGGCGTCCATCTTACTGATTATTTCCTTCAGGATCTCATCCTTCTTAGCCGTTCCCTGTGAGATGGAAAGAGGACATTTTCATTTTTTTTATTTTGAGGTGATATTTCCTCAAAAAATTTGTGTCTCTGCCCCTCCCACAATGGGGAGATTCCCTGCAGTAGTTTGTGTCTCTGCCCCTCCCACAATGGGGAGATTCCCTGCAGTAGTTTGTGTCTCTGCCCCTCCCACGATGGGGAGATTTCCCCCAGTAGTTTGTGTCTCTGCCCCTCCCACAATTTTGAGATTTCCCCCAGTAGTTTGTGTCTCTGCCCCTCCCACAATGGGGAGATTTCCCCCCAGTAGTTTGTGTCTCTGCCCCTCCCACAATGGGGAGATTTCCCCCAGTAGTTTGTGTCTCTGCCCCTCCCACAATGGGGAGATTTCCCCCAGTAGTTTGTGTCTCTGCCCCTCCCACAATGGGGAGATTTCCTCCAGTAGTTTGTGTCTCTGCCCCTCCCACAATGGGGAGATTTCCTCCAGTAGTTTGTGTCTCTGCCCCTCCCACAATGGGGAGATTTCCTCCAGTAGTTTGTGTCTCTGCCCCTCCCACAATGGGGAGATTTCCCCAGTAGTTTGTGTCTCTGCCCCTCCCACAATGAGGAGATTTCCCCAGTAGTTTGTGTCTCTGCCCCTCCCACAATGGGGAGATTTCCCCCAGTAGTTTGTGTCTCTGCCCCTCCCACAATGGCGAGATTTCCCACAGTAGTTTGTGTCTCTGCCCCTCCCACAATGGGGAGATTTGCTCCAGTAGTTTGTGTCTCTGCCCCTCCCACCATGGGGAGATTTCCCCCAGTAGTTTGTGTCTCTGCCCCTCCCACAATGGGGAGATTTCCCCCAGTAGTTTGTGTCTCTGCCCCTCCCACAATGGGGAGATTTCCTCCAGTAGTTTGTGTCTCTGCCCCTCCCACAATGGGGAGATTTCCTCCAGTAGTTTGTGTCTCTGCCCCTCCCACAATGGGGAGATTTCCTCCAGCAGTTTGTGTCTCTGCCCCTCCCACAATGGGGAGATTTCCCCAGTAGTTTGTGTCTCTGCCCCTCCCACAATGAGGAGATTTTCACAGTAGTTTGTGTCTCTGCCCCTCCCACAATGGGGAGACTTTTCTCTTTGATGCTCTCTCAGTTTTCTACGAATGTCTCAGGAATGTAACGATGGGATTGGCTGCCCTCTGGGGTGTCCCCACCAATAGATTTATCCCCGGGTCACTTACACAGATTTCGGGAAATTCGGCTATGGTAAAGTCGTACAGCTGGTCGGTGTTTATTGTATTCCCATCTCCGCCACTTTTCTGGGCGTGTTCCTCAAATTTCAGGATCATCAGGGCCATGATTTCCTCCGCGGTCAGGTTACTATCCTGGAGAGAGAAGACAGGTTATGGATCACCTGATCCCACCGAGATCCACCAAGATCACCCAACCTCTGACACCGAGTCCTGAAGTCTGGGAGATCTCATTTCAACCACCCCTGAGAAAGGACTGAGTGACCGAGAGAGAGAGAGAGATTACCAAGAGAGGAACTAGCGGAAGATTGAGATTACCAGGGAGAAATTACCAGGGAGAGATCACCGGAAGAGAGAGATTACCAGGAAGAGATTATCAGGAAGAGATTATCAGGAAGAGATTACCAGGGAGAGATTACCAGGAGAAAGATCACAGGAAGAGAGAGATTACCTGAAGGAATTACTAGGAGAGAGATTACCAAAAGTGAGAGATTACCTGGAGAGAGATTACCGGAAGGGAGAGACTAACTGAAGGGGTTACTAGGAGAGAGATTACCTGGAGGGATTGTCAGGTAGCGTTTATCAGGAGAAAGATTACCAGAAGGGAGATATTACCGGGGAGAGATTTTTAGAAGAAAGATTATCATAAGAGAGACTACCAGAGAGAGATTTTCGGGGACAGATTACTGGTGAGAGTTTACTGGCAGAAAGATTACCGGGGAGTTGGAGATTACGGGGAGATGGAGATTACCGGGGAGTTGGAGATTACCGGGGAGTTGGAGATTACCGGGGAGATGGAGATTACCGGGGAGATGGAGATTACCGGGGAGATGGAGATTATGGGGAGATGGAGATTACCGGGGAGTTGGAGATTACCGGGGAGATGGAGATTACCAGGGGGATGGAGATTACCAGGGGGATGGAGATTACCAGGGGGATGGAGATTACTGGGGAGATGGAGATTACGGGGGATGGAGATTACCGGGGAGATGGAGATTACCGGGGAGTTGGAGATTACCGGAGAGATGGAGATTACGGGGATATGGAGATTACCGGGGAGATGGAGATTACCGGGGAGATGGAGATTACCGAGGAGATGGAGATTACGGGGAGATGGAGATTACCGGTGAGTTGGAGATTACCGGGGAGATGGAGATTACCGGTGAGATGGAGATTACCGGGGAGATGGAGATTCCGGGGAGATGGAGATTCCGGGGAGATGGAGATTACCGGGAGATGGAGATTACCGGGGAGATGGAGATTACCGGGGAGTTGGAGATTACTGGGGGGATGGAGATTACCGGGGAGTTGGAGATTACCGGGGAGTTGGAGATTCCGGGGAGATGGAGATTACCGGGGAGATGGAGATTACCGGGGAGTTGGAGATTACCGGGGAGATGGAGATTACGGGGAGATGGAGATTACGGGGAGATGGAGATTACCGGGGAGATGGAGATTACCGGGGAGATGGAAATTACCGGAGAGATGGAGATTACGGGGAGATGGAGATTACGGGGAGATGGAGATTACCGGGGAGATGGAAATTACGGGGGAGATGGAGATTACGGGGGAGATGGAGATTACGGGGAGATGGATATTACCGGAGAGATGGAGATTACGGGGAGATGGAGATTACGGGGAGATGGAGATTACCGGAGAGATGGAGATTACATGGGAGATGGAGATTACGGGGAGATGGAGATTACGGGGAGATGGATATTACCGGGGAGATGGAGATTACGGGGAGATGGAGATTACGGGGAGATGGAGATTACCGGAGAGATGGAGATTACGGGGAGATGGAGATTACGGGGAGATGGAGATTACGGGGAGTTGGAGATTACGGGGAGATGGAGATTACCGGGGAGATGGAGATTACGGGGAGATGGAGATTACCGGGGAGATGGAGATTACCGGGGAGATGGAGATTACGGGGAGATGGAGATTACGGGGAGATGGAGATTACCGGGGAGATGGAGATTACCGGGGAGATGGAGATTACGGGGAGATGGAGATTACTCCTAATTATTTTTATTACTATTTACAATTATTTTATTATGATAATCATAATCGAAAAATCTAATTATAATAATTGTAAATATTAATGTTTTGTTCTAAGTAGTTGAATCATTGTATTGTTATAGTATTATTATTATATTATTATTATTACAATTATTTTCATATATATATATATATATATATATATATATATATATAATGTAGTAATATAGTAAAAAAAATAAAATAATATTATATATATATATATATATATATATTTTTTTTTTTTTACTATATTATTATTTATAGTGTGTGTGTGTCTATGTGTATATATATGTATGTGTATATATATATAATATACACTATATAATAATATAGTAAAAAAAAAAATACATACATATGCACATTATATATAATGTATATGTATGTATTTTTTTTATAACTATATTATTATTTATAGTGTGTGTGTGTATATGTGTATGTATATATATATATATGTATATATATATATGTATATATATATATATATATATATATATATATATATATATATATATATATATATATATATATATATATATATATACACACACTATAAATAATAATATAGTATAAAATAATAATAAAAAAAAAATATATATATACACAATAAATAATAATATAGTAAACAAATAAAATACATACATATGCACATTATATATAATGTATTTTATTTGTTTACTATATTATTATTTATTGTGTGTGTATGTATGTATGTATGTGTGTGTGTGTGTGTGTGTGTGTGTATATATATATATATATATATATATATATATATATATATATAGATAGATACACTATATTATAATAATATAGTAATTAATATAGTAAAAAAAATATATATATATTGTGCGTATGTATTTTATTTTTTTACTATATTATTTATAGTGTGTGTGTGTATGTATATATGTGTGTATATATGTGTGTGTGTGTGTGTGTGTATATATATATATATAATATTAAAATAATAATACAAGGATTCAACTACTTAGAACCCCCCAAGACTGTGTGATTGGTACCCTATGCTAAAAATAATATAGTAAAAAATATATATTACAATATAATTGTAATACTAATTATTATATTATATATAATTGTATTATATATATTTTTTATAATTATTATCATTATTTTATATATTATTATTTTATGATGTGTATTCTGTTATATATTATTATTATTATTATTATTATGATCATTATTTGGTTATATTCGCTTTGCCGGCTGCGTACAGTAAAACGGCCTCTTCAGGGATGTTATAATTGTGGCTTCATGTAAATGTGATGTAAACTTTGTGTACTTTTTATGGTCTGACACACCCAGGAGGCAAACCAGGCGCTCCGGGGCAGAGCTGGAAGGGCAGGTGTTGGCCAGTTCCGTAGAACTGAGAGGTGGGGGATATTTGCATTCACCGTTACCGAGATGTCGCGTGTCGGGTTACCCTTCATTCTGTTTTAACATTCGGGTGATAAGTGAACACAAAGGGGGTGATCGATCACCTGAATCGGAAATATCTGTCCGATGGCCATTGCTCCTTCTAGCGCCAGCAGTGCCCGGCCCCTCCTCCGCTCTGCACGGCTGTGCCAAGCACTCATGTTCATACCAGTTGGGTTTTCCTGGCTGCACCTCCTGGTCGGGGTCATCTGCTCAGGTGGGTAAATTTGTGGGGGGGGGGTAAGTTGTCTCAGACTCCTCCCAAGGAGGGTGGGGCCAGCTGACGATCAGAAAATATGGAGACTTCTCCAGTCTTTGGAGACTTCCTGGTCACAGGTGTGAGATGACCCATTGAAGACGGACCTGGGGCAGGAAATGGGGACCATTTCTGTTTGTTGATCGCAATTGTGCCCCCCCCAATCTGGCAGAAAACTCTCTGCAGCATAAACGGGCACACATGGGTGACCCGAGCATGCATGGTTATGCCATAGCCCAATGATAGACAAGCCTCTGAGTGGATCGTCTCTGTTTATCCAGAAGAAGTCTCTGGTCTGTGGCCCAAGGGGTGTCGGGGGAGGGGGGGGGGCACGAGATTGAGGCCATACCCAGTCCAAACTCCTTATTTTCCAATCTCTCAGCAGCTCCCCCATCCTCAGGGGGTGTCTGAGGCAACTGACCTCCATTTTGCCCACCTATGCAGGTGACCTTGACCCATCGAGATCAGAACCTGGACCATCCAAAGACCCCACAAGAGGAACCCATAGGGAGAGCGCCGTGCCAAGCTGGCCCTGATCTTTGGCACGGTGCCCCTCTCCTTGGCAGAGCAGACAGCGAGCAGTGGAGTCTCGCTTACTATGCTGTGAGATTCTGGAAGATGGAGAGGAGACTTCAGCCGGTGTGGTACCTCTTACAGTCTGATGTCCAATATATATCACGGCATGACCGCGCCACACCCAGGGGAGCCACCTGATTGGAGAGGAATGAGCCGAGGATTGGGTTCCTATCCCTTCCTCCTCTCCAATGGGGGGTCAGTAGCCTCGGACTACTTCCAAGGTTGGGGGGGAGGGGCTGCTGAGAGATTGGAAAATAAGGAGACTTCTCCAGTCTTTGGTCACAGGTGTGAGATGACCCATTGAGGACGGATCTGGGGACCAGGGCCGTTTTTAAGACAGGGCAAAAGGGGCAGCTGCCCTGGGTCCTGTCATTGTTGTGGGGCCCAGAGCAGCTGCTTCATACTTGCCAACTATCCTGGTTTAAATTCCCTCATCCCTTGAGGTTTTAGTCCTGTGCTGTGTCCCAATATCTCAGTGTGAAGTGCTGCTACTAATGCTGCCCAGCTCTTCCCTATTGTGTAAAGATGACTCAACTGTAGACCCTGTGTTTACATGTACATTACCGGAATTCATATGTAAATAGGGGTGGCAGGTGACATTGATATGTATATTATGCCCCCCTGAGGTCACATCCACAGTAATCTCTAGCAACCAATCAACAAGCAGAAATCATGTGCTGTAACCTCTAGCAACTAATCAGTGAGCCATAATGTGTGCTGTAACCTCTAGCAACCAGTCAGTGAGCGGTAATGATAAAATGTAACCTCTAGTCTTGCTGCTATTTATTGTATGTTTCAGAGCAGATGGAGAGCAAAACTGCATGGGGGGCCCCAAAAAAAGCTTTGCCCAGGGTCCAATCAATATTAAAGACGGCCCTGCTGGGGAACGTTTCGGAAAGGGAGACCCTTCCTGTTTTCCAACTCTCATTGGGCCCTTAACTGTCCGAGACAGCTGACCCCCATTTTGCCAACTTGTGCCGATGATGACCCTGACCTATTTGAGATATCACAACAACCTGAACCATCCAATGACCCCCCCCCCCCCCACAAGAGGAAACCTATAGAGGGAGACCCGTGCCAAGCTGGCCGTGAGCATTGACACTGCTACCACCCCCGCATAGAGCAGACAGCGAGCTGCGGGGTCTCACTTACCATGTCGTCAGACTACGGAGGACGGAGAGGAGAATTTGTCCGGTGTGGTACCTGTTTCAATTCGATGTCCAATACATACCCAGACAGGACAGCGCCACACTCAGGGGAGCCAGCTGATTGGAAGAGGATGAGCTGAGGCTTGGGGGGGGGGGGGAGTGTCCTGCCTCCTCTCCTCATTGGCTCTCCTCTCTTCACAAACTTTCTGCAATAATGATTAAACTATTAGTAAAATATCGGACTGCTCACCGCCTACCTGAGGGGTGGGGGGTGGGGAGAATCGCCTTCCGCCCTTCGCAACAATGTAACAGAATATCTTCACCGAGAACAATGATACTTTACAATGTATCCTTCACCGTTTATTTATTCATTTTATTTATGTATTGTTCATTTCACACCTAGCGCAATTCTTTTCTTTTTTTTAGTACTTTAGCGGGAGCCGGGGGACCGATCGTTTGTTTTATGGAGGAAGAGATGAAAGAGAACGAGTCCGACGAGTCCCTTTCATCTTCAGTGTTTTATATTTGTCCTTCATAATTATATATACAGAGTGAGGAGAAGAGAGGTGAGGGGAAGAGAAGAGATGGGGTGGAGAGGGGAAAGAAAAGAGGGAGAGAGAGAGGAGAATAGGGAGGGATGAGGAGGAGGAGGAGTGATAGAGGTGGGAGAAGAGGATTAGAGAGAGGAGTGACAGAGGAGAGAGAGAGATTCCAACCCATAATAACCCCTCTATTGGTTTGGTGATGCTAAAATGTATTTGGTATTTTTTGGGATCGGAGGACGAGTTCCTTTTGTCTTCAGTGTTTTAAATGTGTCCTACATACGTATTATATATAGAGAAAGAGAGGAGAGAGAGAGAGAAAGAGGAGGAGAAGAGCGGAGAGAGAGAGGTAGAGAGAGGGGAGAAAGAGGAGGAGAAGAGAGGAGAGAGGAGAGAGAGAGGAGGAGAAGAGAGGAGAGAGGAGAAAGAGGAGGAGAAGAGAGGAGAGAGAGAGAGAGGAGAAAGAGGAGGAGAAGAGAGAGAGAGAGAGGGGAGAAAGACGAGGAGAAGAGGAGAAGAAAGTGGAAAGAGGAGAAGAGTGGGGGGAGAGAGAGAGAGAGGAAAGAGGAGGAGAAGAGTGGAGAGAGAGAGAGAGAGAGAGGAGAAAGAGGAGGAGAAGAGAGGAGAGAGAGGGAGAGAGGTAGAGAGAGGGGAGAAAGACGAGGAGAAGAGGAGAAGAAAGTGGAAAGAGGAGAAGAGTGGGGGGGAGAGAGAGAGGAAAGAGAAGGAGAAGAGTGGAGAGAGAGAGGGGGAGAGAGAGGGAGAGAGAAGAAGAGAAGAAAGTGGAAAGAGGAGGAGGAGAAGAGTGGGTGGAGTGGAGAGGAGAAGAGTAGAGAGAGAGAGAGAGAGAGAGAGAGGAGAAGGTGGTGAGAGAAAGAGGTGGAGAAGAAGAGAGGAGAAAAAAATTGGAAAGAGGAGGAAGAGAAGTGTGGAGAGAAAGAGGTAGAGAGAGGGGAGAAAAGTGGAGAGAGAGAGGAAGAGGAGAAGGTGGAAAGAGGAGGAGGAGGAGAAGAGTGGAGAGAGAGAGGGGAGAAAAAAGGAGGAGAAGAGAGCAGAATAAAACGGAAGGAGGAGGAGGAGAAGAGTGGAGAGAAAGAGAGAGGGGAGAAAAGTGGAGAGAGAGGCAGAGAGAGGAAAGAAAAAGGAGAAGAGAGGAGAAGAAAGAGGAGGAGGAGTGGAGTGGAGAGGGAGAAGAGAAGAAGGTGGAGAGAGAGAGGAGGAGAAAAAATGGAAAGAGGAGGAGGAGAAGAGTGGAGAGAAAGAGGTAGAGAGAGGGGAGAAAAGTGGAGAGAAAGAGAGAGGAGAAGAAGGTGTGGAGAGAGAGAGAGGAGGAGAAGAGAAGAAGGTAGAAAGAGGAGGGAGAGGGGAGAAAAAAGGAGAAGAGAGGAGAAGAAAGTGGAAAGAGGAGGAGGAGGAGGAGAAGAGTGGAGAGAGAGAGGGGGGTAGAGAGAGGGAAGAAAAGAGCAAAAGAGAGGAGAAGACAGTGGAAAGAGGAGGAGGAGGAGGATGAGGAGGAGGAGGAGAAGAGTGGGGTGGGGTGGGGTGGAGTGGAGTGGCAGAGGAGAAGAGTGGAGGTAGAGAGAGAGGAGAAGGAAAGGAGAAGAGGGTGGAGGAAACAGAGGAGGATAAGGGAGAAGAAAGAGGAGACAGAGGAAGAAAGTAGAAGGGGGAGAGAGGAGAGGATGGAGGAGAGAGAGAAGAGGGAGAGAGAGAGACAGAGGAAAAGAGAATGGAGGAGAGAAGAAGAGGGAGATGAGAGAGAGAGAGAGAGAGAGAGAGAGAGAGAGAGAGAGAGAGAGAGAGAGAGTAGACAAGAAAAGAGAATGGAGGAGAGAGAGGAGAAGAGGAAGAGGAGGGAGAAGGTAGATAGACAGAAGAGGGTGGAGAGAGAGCAGGAGGAAAGGGAAAAACACAAACCGGAGAAGAGTGAGCAAAAGAAGGGCGAAGAGAAGTGAGATAAATTATACACTTACAGAGACTCATCCCCGTTCCCTTTTTATAGGATCCCTTACCCCCCGTAGAGCTATCCCTTCCTTCCCATACAAACACAACTGCTGTGGCAATTTTGCCATTAAAGTGAAATTAAATTTGATTTGAGAAAGAGAAAAGAAAAGAGATTGCAGCCCATAATAACCCAGATTAAAGGGACTTTGGTCCTGAAGGGCTTAACGCCGATGCCTCAGAAAGTCCAGAAAAAGAAGAGGAACCGGTCGGCACCTGGCGGTGAGAGAGGAAGCTGAACCCTTTGTTAGCCATGTAAGTAGGTCTTAGGACCACCAAGCCACGGTTGCTTGGCTGTCAAAACTTTCCGGATGGGACCCCTAAAGCCGCCGGGAAACCCCAACCCCCCCCCAAGTGGGCCCGGTATGGTGGCTGCACCTTTGGCTAGCTTTGTAATGTTGAAGCAGAGTTCTGGACTATCTCGTGTTCTCTGTTTGCTGAACATGAGCTGTTTTCTTTTTCAATTTGCCTGTTTACTTCTACCAACGTGCTTGTCTGATGATCTGGAGCTCCACATGTGACATTTGGTGGAGGATGCGGGCATAGCTTTAATTGTTTAAGCCTTCGGAAGCAAAACTGACATTTAAAGGGCTGGTGCCCATTTTGCATGTCCTGAGTCACAGGTGCTGCATAGCGCTGAGGCAGCAAAGAGGAACCTCTTAACACAATGATGCAGAACACCGGGGCCCAGCAGGCAGACGCAAACTGCCGCCATGAGGAGGTTCAATGCAATAGATATAAATGGCGCTGGGCGAGGTGTGTACTACCCCAATACAAAAAGTCCATATGCATTTAAATCTATAATAGCCCATGTCTTTCATAGCAGAAAGTGGCTGCAGCCCCATAGAGTGAAGCAAGCTCTGTCAATCTGGAAATTGAGCACAAGGGGGCACCAACTAAGTGCAGTATTAAAACACAAGTTTATCAAAAATCCAATGTGCCACTCGCATGTAAAAAGAGAAAGGCAGGCATGTCTTATTTATCTGCGTTCTGATGGTGGGCGCCCCTTTGTGTCTCCTTGAAAAAACACAAAAAGATCCAAGCCTGCCAGGAACAGTTCATGGCCTCAACAGACCCAGGCAGCGCAGCCGGAGGAGCAAAATAAATGTGTGCAGGCCCAGTTGGATGCGCTAGCTCAGGGATAACGGACTCCATTTCCTTTACAGGCTGGATCAGCAGTATGGTTGCCCTCAAAGGGATGGTTTTATCCTGGGTGCGCTATCCAGTGTGCAGGGTTCAGGTGTGCGTTACATACAGAGTGCAGAGTTCAGGAGTGTGCTATGTACAGAGTTCAGCATTCAGGCATGTGCTATGCACAGGGTGCAGGGTTGAGGAGTGCGCTATGCACAGGGTGCAGGGTTGAGGAGTGCGCTACATACAGGGTGGAGGAGTGCGCTGCATACAGGGTGCAGGGTGGAGGAGTGCGCTACGTACAGGTTGCAGGGTTGAGGAGTGCGCTGCGTACAGAGTGCAGGGTTGAGGAGTGCGCTGCGTACAGGGTGCAGGGTTGAGGAGTGCGCTGCGTACAGGGTGCAGGGTTGAGGAGTGCGCTACGTACAGAGTGCAGGGTTGAGGAGTGGGCTACGTACAGAGTGCAGGGTTGAGGAGTGGGCTACGTACAGGGTGCAGGGTTGAGGAGTGTGCTACGTACAGAGTGCAGGGTTGAGGAGTGGGCTACGTACAGGATGCAGGGTTGAGGAGTGCGCTACGTACAGGGTGCAGGGTTGAGGAGTGCGCTACGTACAGAGTGCAGGGTTGAGGAGTGCGCTACGTACAGAGTGCAGGGTTGAGGAGTGCGCTACGTACAGAGTGCAGGGTTGAGGAGTGCGCTACGTACAGAGTGCAGGGTTGAGGAGTGGGCTATGTACAGAGTGCAGGGTTGAGGAGTGGGCTACGTACAGGGTGCAGGGTTGAGGAGTGGGCTACGTACAGAGTGCAGGGTTGAGGAGTGGGCTACGTACAGGGTGCAGGGTTGAGTGGTCTACATACAGGGTGCAGGGTTGAGGAGTGGTCTACGTACAGGGTTCAGGGTTGAGGAGTGGGCTACGTACAGGGTGCAGGGTTGAGGAGTGGGCTATGTACAGGGTGCAGGGTTGAAGAGTGGGCTACGTACAGGGTGCAGGGTTGAGGAGTGGGCTACGTACAGGGTGCAGGGTTGAGGAGTGGGCTACGTACAGGGTGCAGGGTTGAGGAGTGGGCTACGTACAGGGTGCAGGGTTGAGGAGTGGGCTACGTACAGGGTGCAGGGTTGAGGAGTGGGCTACGTACAGGGTGCAGGGTTGAGGAGTGGGCTACGTACAGGGTGCAGGGTTGAGGAGTGGGCTACGTACAGGGTGCAGGGTTGAGGAGTGGGCTACGTACAGGGTGCAGGGTTCAGGAGTGGACTACGTACAGGGTGCAGGGTTGAGGAGTGGGCTACGTACAGGGTGCAGGGTTGAGGAGTGCGTTATGTACAGAGTGCAGGGTTGAGGAGTGCGTTATGTACAGAGTGCAGGGTTCCCGGCCTTCCCAGTGATTTGAAGGCAAAGTTGCGTACTCGGGGGTTCTCACTCATGCGTGGGTTCTGGGGTAGCCCAGCTGGAGAGGAGAGGACTGGTATTTCAGCACTGTGGCTTGGTCTTTATTAGGGACCTGGATTTTTGTAGCTTCGAAGAGTTTTGGGGCGGGAAGAGCTTCCAAAATCTGAAGGGGTCTGAAGGCTTTAACCCCACCCCACCCCCCATCCCCGGTGCCACAGGGTCCAGAAAAGGAGGAGGAAACAGTTGGCGCCTGGCAGTGAGAGCTGGACCCCTGTGTGTGTGCCGGGTGAGCCGAGCTTAGGATTGAGTCACGATTGCCGAGCGGTCAAAACCTCCTCTTTTGGGACCCCTGAAGCCAACGGGAAACCCCCAAAACCCCAGAGCAGAGTTATGAACCATCTCATGTTTTCTGTTTGCTGTTTTTTTTTTCTTCGTGTTTGTCTGTTTCGTTGGAATAAAAAAGGGACTGTTTGCCACGTACGTGTCTGATGATCTCGAGCTCCGCAGGTGACACCGCATATTAACCCTTTCCTAGTCCATTCAATATGAGATACGCTCTGGAGGTACCATCATCATCCTCCTCCTTGTTTTACTATATTAAAAAAAAGTTTCAGCCTAGACAGGCTCCTGATTCTCTGCCGTGTGACCCCCTCTATTTGCAGCACTGAATGTGGGGCGGGGGGGGGGGGGGGGGAGGGGGAGTCAAACATGTGCTGATACACACACTGAACAGCAGGGGGCGCTGCTGCAGCAATTAAACCCAAAAGCAAACATTTCTTATATTGCAGCTTACCTGTTCTCAGATGTGACAGCTGCATTCGTTTTCTTTCCTTTTATCTTGGTGATTCGAACCAGTATGTCTGTTGTTTTAGCAGATAGACACAGGTGAGGCTGCATTCTGGGGCACAGGTGAAGTGGCGTTGATGGACAGAGGTAGACTATTGTTGGGGACAGGTGAAGATGCATTGATGGGCACAAGTAGGCTGCATTGATGGGCACAGCTGAGGCTGCATTGTTGGACACAGGTGAGGCTCTTGAAACTATCGATGTCCCCCGCTAAGACCACCGCCTGTGGAAGGGAATTCCACATCCTTGCCACTCTTACAGTAAAGAACCCTCTACGTGGTTTAAGTTTGAACCTCTTTTCTTCTAATTTTAGTGACCACGAGTCTTGTTAAAAATTCCCTTTTTCGGAAATGTTTTCTCCCTATTGTGGGGTCACCAGTCCGGTATTTATATATTGTGGGGTCACCAGTCCGGTATTTATATATTGTGGGGTCACCAGTCCGGTATTTATATATTGTGGGGTCACCAGTCCGGTATTTATATATTGTGGGGTCACCAGTCCTGTATTTATATATGTGGGGTCAGCAGTCCGGTATTTATATATTGTGGGGTCACCAGTCCGGTATTTATATATTGTGGGGTCACCAGTCCGGTATTTATATATTGTGGGGTCACCAGTCCGGTATTTATATATTGTGGGGTCACCAGTCTGGTATTTATATATTGTGGGGTCACCAGTCCGGTATTTATATATTGTGGGGTCACCAGTCCGGTATTTATATATTGTGGGGTCACCAGTCCGGTGTTTATATATTGTGGGGTCACCAGTCCGGTGTTTATATATTGTGGGGTCACCAGTCCGGTATTTGTATAATGAAATCATATCCCCTCTCAGGCGTCTCTTCTCCAGAGAGAATAAGTTCAGAGCTCACAACCTTTCCTCATATCTAATATCCTCCAGACCCTTTATTAGCTTTGTTGCCCTTCTTTGTAGTCGCTCCATTTCCAGTACATCCTTCCTGAGGACTGGTGCCCAGAACTGGACAGTATACTCCAGGTGCGGCCGGACCAGAGTCTTGTAGAGGGGAGAATTATCATCAGAGATTGAACTCTTTTCCCCCATCCTCATCCTCCAGGTCATTTATGAACAAATTAAATAGGATTGGCCCCAGCACGGAACCCCGATGGACCCCACTACCCACCCCCGACCATTCCGAGTACTCCCCATTTATCACCACCCTCTGAACTCGCCCTTGTAGCCAGTTTTCAATCCATGTACTCACCCTATGGTCCATGCCAACCCACCTTATTTTGTACAGTAAACGTTTATGGGGAACTTTGTCAAATGCTTATGCAAAATCCAGATACACCACATCTACGGGCCTTCCTTTATCTAGATACACCACGTCTACGGGCCTTCCTGTATCTAGATACACCACATCTACGGGCCTTCCTTTATCTAGATACACCACGTCTACGGACCTTCCTTTATCTAGATACACCACGTCTACGGGCCTTCCTTTATCTAGATACACCACGTCTACGGGCCTTCCTTTATCTAGATACACCACGTCTACGGGCCTTCCTTTATCTATATACACCACGTCTACGGACCTTCCTTTATCTAGATACACCACGTCTACGGGCCTTCCTTTATCTATATACACCACGTCTACGGGCCTTCCTTTATCTAGATACACCACGTCTACGGGCCTTCCTTTATCTATATACACCACGTCTACGGACCTTCCTTTATCTAGATACACCACGTCTACGGGCCTTCCTTTATCTAGATACACCCCGTCTACGGGCCTTCCTTTATCTAGATACACCACGTCTACGGGCCTTCCTTTATCTGGATGGCAACTCACCTCCTCATAGAAGGTTAGTAGATTGGATTGGTAAGAACGATTCTTCATGAATCCACACTGGTTACTGCTAATGATACCGTTCTCATTACTAAAATCTTGTATATAGTCCCTTATCATCCCCTCCAAGAGTTTACATACTATTGATGTTGGGCTGACTGGTCTGTGATTCCCAGGGATGTATTTTGGGCCCTTTTTAAATATTGGTGCTACATTGGCTTTTCTCCAATCCGCTGGTACCATTCCAGTCAGTAGACTGTCAGTAAAAATTAGGAACAATGGTCCTTAAGGACCCTCAGGTGGAAGCCATCTGGTCCCAGTGACTTATTCATTTTAAGTTTTTCAAGTTTGTTGTTCATGTTTTAATAGTTTGTTCTAAAATTTTGCAAACGGGTAATTTTTCTCCTTCATTGAAGTGTGCTGATTAGGCGGCACTGATAGGCTGCATTGGTGGGCACTGATAGGCTGCACTGGTGGGCACTGATAGGCATAGTTAAGGCGGCACTAATAGGCATAGATAAGGCGGCACCGATGGGCACAGATAAGGCGGCACTGATGGGCAAAGATAAGATGGCACGGATGGGTGGCACGGATGGGTGGCACGGATGGGTGGCATGGATGGGCACTGATAGGTACCACTGATAGATGGGACTGATGGGCACTGATAGGTGGCACTGATGGGCACTGATAGGTGGCACTGATAGGTGGCTCTGATAGGTGGCACTGCTGGGCACTGATGGGCGGCACTGCTGGGCACGGATGGGCGGCACTGCTGGGCACTGATGGGCGGCACTGATAGATGGGACTGATGGGCACTGATAGGTGGCACTGATGGGCACTGATAGGTGGCACTGATAGGTGGCTCTGATAGGTGGCACTGCTGGGCACTGATGTTCGGCACTGCTGGGCACGGATGGGTGGCACTGCTGGGCACTGATGGGCGGCACTGGGGTGAAGCACCTTTGAGGCAGATTGTGGGCACTGTGGGTGGCACTGTGGGTGGCACTGCTGGGTGGCACTGTGGGCACTGCTGGGTGGCACTGGGCACTGCTGGGTGGCACTATGGGCACTGCTGGGTGGCACTGACGGGGGGCACTTACTTTTATTCAGGATGGCACTGCGGGGGGCAGGTGGGCACTGGCAGGAGGCAGATGGTCGCTTGAATTGCTGACATTAGTCCCGATCACGGCCGCCGGCGATCGGCTTTTTTTTTTTCTCCTCGCGCTGTCAGCGCGAGGAGGAATACTAGCCGATTACCGGCTCCGTTCTATCACCTGATCAGCTGTCATTGGCTGACAGCTGATCACGTGATAAGGGGTCGGGATCGACCCCTTGCACGGATTGGTGATCAGGCAAGTCTCATGGACTCGCCGATCACAGAGCGCGGCGCGCGCGCCCCTCAGGGGGCGCGCAGGCCGCTCGAGCATGGGACGACGTCAATAGACGTAGTCCCGGAAAAGTAGGTCCGCGCTAATGCCGTCATTTGGCAATAGCGCGGATCCCAAGTGGTTAAAGAAATTGTTGGGATTTTTTTTTTACTCTTCTCTGCTATGTGCCTTTCATGTTCTATCTTAGCTGCCCTGATTGCACCCTTACGTTTCTTGTTGCTTTCTTTGTAAAGTTGGAATGCTGATGATGACCCCTCAGCTTTGTTTTTTTTTGTTTTTTTTTAAGGCCTTCTTCCTTTGCTTTTATATACATTTTTTACGTTGGAGTTAAGCCACTCAGGGCTTTTATTAGCTCTTTTAAATGTATTTCCCATTGGGATTCACTGGCTAATACCCTTTAATATGCTCTTAAAGCACACCAGTTTTTCCTCTGTGTTCTTTGTTCCTAAGATTTTATCCCATTAATATCTTTTAGCAAGCATCGTAGTTTAGGGAAGTTGGCTCTTTTGAAATTCAGTGTCTTTGTATTCCCCTTGTGTTTCCTATTTGTGTGATTTATACTGAAGCCAATTGACCTGTGATCGCGGTTTCCTAAATTGCCCCGTATTTCCACATCCATGATCAGATCTGCATTGTTGGTAATCAGTAGATCTAGTAACGCTTTGTTTCTTGTTGGTGCGTTTACCATCTGACCCATGAAATTGTCCTGCAAGACATTTAGGAACTGACGAGCCTTAGATTAATGCGTGGTTTCTTCAGCCCAGTCTATGTCTGGATAATTAAAATCCCCCATTATAATGACTGCAATATATTACATTCTTGGTTTTGGGTTTATTACTGCTTTAAAGCGGTTGTATACACCTGTAGGTGATTTTTACCTACAGGTAAGGTTTACCTATAAAATTAATATCTCCTAAACCTGTACGGTTTAGGAGATATTCACCTTGCATGCAGCCACTGACATCAGCTGCGCATGCGCTCTGAAGGTCTGGCGGACGCTGACGGAAAATCAGAGCTCCTTGCGAGTACACAACCACTTTAATGATTATGAAGTTATATATGAAACCAGACAGCAGGGGGCACTGTTGCAGCAAAAAATTATTGTAGACCTATATATGCAACCAGACAGCAGGGGGCACTGTTGCAGCAGTTGGTTGCTGAAAGTTGACGGCTATTTTCATTCTCATATGAAGTCAGAGAAATTGACCAACAAAATTATTTGTAGGAAGCTGACCAGATGGGACAAGACAAACATTATATATATATATATATATATATATATATATATATATATATATATAAAATATTTTTTTTTGTATAAAAACTGCAGATGAGACGACGTCATATCACACACTTTTGACTTTTATTGAAGGATTTGCACAATCACTGAATTTAGTCAGTGTTGCCCCGCCCCTTGGGCTCAGGACGCTTCTACTTAAATTTTTTTAAACGAATGAGCATGGAAGCCAATAAAATCACAAATTCCTCGAAGGTCACCTCCTTGTTCTCGTTGTCATCCATCTTACCAATAATTCCCTTCAAGATTTCCTCCTTCTTGACGTTTCCCTGTAAGACGGAATTAGAAAAATTTCTAATTTTCAGGTTTTTATTTCTGAGTCTCTGCCCCTCCCACAATGGCTATATTTCCTGCCATAGTTTGTGTCTCTGCCCCTCCCACAATGAGCAGATTTCCTGTAGTAGTTTGTGTCTCTGCCCCTCCCACAATAGGGAGATTTCCTGTAGTAGTTTGTGTCTCGGCCCCTCCCACAATGGGGTGATTTCCTGTAGTAGTTTGTGTCTCTGCCCCTCCCACAATAGGGAGATTTCCTGTAGTACTTTGTGTCTCTGCCCCTCCCACAATGGGGAGATTTCCCTGCGGTAGTTTGTGTCTCTGCCCCTCCCACAATGAGGAGATTTCCTGTAGTAGTTTGTGTCTCTGCCCCTCCCACAATGGGGAGATTTCCCCCAGTAGTTTGTGTCTCTGCCCCTCCCACAATGGGGAGATTTCCCCCAATAGTTTGTGTCTCTGCCCCTCCCACAATGAGATTTCCCCCAGTAGTTTATGTCTCTGCCCCTCCCACAATGGGGAGATTTCCTGTAGTAGTTTGTGTCTCTGCCCCTCCCACAATGGGGAGATTTCCCCCAGTAGTTTGTGTCTCTGCCCCTCCCACAATGGGGAGATTTCCCTGCGGTAGTTTGTGTCTCTGCCCCTCCCACAATGGGGAGATTTCCCTGCGGTAGTTTGTGTCTCTGCCCCTCCCACAATGGTGACAGTCCCACAGCTTTCAATTACAGTGGTGTGAAAAAGTGTTTGCCCCCTTCCTCATTTCCTGTTCCTTTGCATGTTTGTCACACTTAAGTGTTTCGGAACATCAAACCAATTTAAACAATAGTCAAGGACAACACAAGTAAACACAAAATGCAATTTGTAAATGAAGGTGTTTATTATTAAAGGTGAAAAAAAATCCAAACCATCATGGCCCTGTGTGAAAAAGTGATTGCCCCCCTTGTTAAAACATACTATAACTGTGGTTGTCCACACCTGAGTTCAATTTCTCTAGCCACACCCAGGCCTGATTATTGCCACACCTGTTCACAATCAAGGCATCACTTAAATAGGAGCTGCTTGACACAGTAAGGTCCACCAGAAGATCCTTAAAAGCTACACATCATGCCGAGACCCAAAGAAATTCAGGAACAATTGAGAAAGAAAGTAATTGAGATCTATCAGTCTGGAAAGGGTTATAAAGCCATTTCCAAAGCTTTGGGAATCCAGCGAACCACAGTGAGAGCCATTATCCACAAATGGCGAAGACATGGAACAGTGGTGAACCTTCCCAGGAGTGGCTGGCCGCCCAAAATTACCCCAAGAGCGCAGCGACGACTCATCCAAGAGGTCACAAAAGACCCCACAACAACGTCCAAGGAACTGCAGGCCTCACTTGCCTCAGTTAAGGTCAGCGTTCATGCCTCCACCATCAGGAAAAGACTGGGCAAAAATGGCCTGCATGGCAGAGTTCCAAGGAGAAAACCACTGCTGAGCAAAAAGAACATCAAAGCTCATCTCAATTTCTCCACAACACATCTTGATGATCCCCAAGACTTTTGGGACAACATTCTGTGGAGCGATGAGACAAAAGTGGAACTCTTTGGAAGGTGTGTGTCCAAGTATATCTGGCGTAGAAGGAACACTGCATTTCATAAAAAGAACATTATACCAACAGTAAAATATGGTGGTGGTAGTGTGATGGTCTGGGGCTGTTTTGCTGCTTCAGGACCTGGAAGACTTGCCGTGATAAAAGGAACTATGAATTCTGCTGTCTACCAAGAGATCCTGAAGGAGAATGTCCGACCATCTGTTCGTGTACTCAAGCTGAAACCAACTTGGGTTCTGCAGCAGGACAATGATCCTAAACACACCAGCAAGTCCACCACCGAATGGCTGAAGAAAAACAAAATGAAGACTTTGGAGTGGCCTAGCCAAAGTCCTGACCTGAATCCTATTGAGATGTTGTGGTATGACCTTAAAAAGGCCGTTCATGCTCGAAAACCCTCTAATGTAACTGAATTAGGACAATTCTGCAAAGATGAGTGGGCCAAAATTCCTCCAGGACGCTGTAAAAGCCTCATTGCACGTTATCGCAAACGCTTGGTTGCAGTTGTTGCTGCTAAGGGTGGCCCAACCAGTTATTAGGTTTAGGGGGCAATCACTTTTTCACACAGGGCCATGATGGTTTGGATTTTTTTTCACCTTTAATAATAAACACCTTTATTTACAAATTGCATTTTGTGTTTACTTGTGTTGTCCTTGACTATTGTTTAAATTGGTTTGATGTTCCGAAACACTTAAGTGTGACAAACATGCAAAGGAACAGGAAATGAGGAAGGGGGCAAACACTTTTTCACACCACTGTATTGTCTTTTCCCCATATTGGAGTCAGGAATAACATGAGACAAATGTAACAATGGGATTGGTTGCCCTCTGGGGTGTCCCCACCAATAGATTTGTCCCCTCTAGAGTCTCTTACAGAGATTGAGGGGAACTCGGTGGTGCCCAGGTCGTACAGCTGGTTGATGTTCAGTGTATTTTTGTCTCCTCCGCATCTGCGGGCGTAATGCTCAAATTTCAGGTTCATCCGGGTCATGCAATCCTCCAAGGTCATCTTCTTATACTCCTGGAAAGAGAATACAAGGTGTCAGGCACATAGTTTGGGTGATGGAGTCAGGCACAATGTCTGGGGGTGTGGTCAGTCACAAAGTTTGGGGAGTGGAGTCAGGCACAAAGTCTGGGGAAGTGTAATCAGGCATAAAGTCTGGGGGGTGGGATCGGGCACAAGGTCTGGGGGGTTGAGTCAGGCACAAAGTCTGGGGGGTGGGGCCAGGAAACAAAGTCTGGGGGGATGGGATCAGGCACAAACTCTAGGGGGAGGGTCCAGCACAAAGACTAGGAGTGTGTTGTCGGGCACAAAGTCTCTGGGGGGTGTGGTCGGGCACACAGTCTGGGGGGGGTGCGGTCGGGCACACAGTCTGGGGGATTGGGACTGGGATCAGGCACAAAGTCTTGGGAGTGGGATCAGGCACAAAGTCTTGGGAGTGGGATCAGGCACAAAGTCTGGGAGGTGGGGTCAGGCACAAAGTCTTGGGAGTGGGATCAGGCATAAAGGCTTGGGAGTGGGGCACAAAGTCTGGGAGGTGGGGTCGTGCACAAAGTCTGGGAGGTGGGGTCATGCACAAAGTCTGGGAGGTGGGGTCGTGCACAAAGTCTGGGAGGTGGGGTCAGGCACAAAGTCTGGGAGGTGGGGTCAGGCACAATGTCTGGGGGGTGTGGTCAGGCACAATGTCTGGGGGGTGGGGTCAGACACAAAGTCTGGGGAGTGGAGTCAGGCACAAAGTCTGGGGGGTTGAGTCAGGCACAAAGTCTGGGGGAGTGTAATTGGGCATAAAGTCTGGGGGTGGGATCAGGCACAAGGTCTGGGGGGTTGGGGTCAGGTACAAAGTCTGGTTGATGGGGTCAGGCAAAATGTCTAGGGGGGGTTGAGTCAGGCACAAAGTCTGGGGGGATGGGATCGGGCACAAACTCTAGGGGGAGGGTCCAGCACAAAGACTAGGAGTGTGGTCGGGCACACAGTCTGGGGGTGTGTGGCCGGGCACACAGTCTGGGGGTGTGTGGCCGGGCACACAGTCTGGGGGATTGTGGTCGGGCACACAGTCTGGGGGATTGGGAGTGGGATCAGGCACAAAGTCTTGGGAGTGGGATCAGGCACAAAGTCTTGGGAGTGGGGTCAGGCACAAAGTCTGGGAGGTGGGTTCGGGCACAAAGTCTGGGGGGTGGGGCCAGGAAACAAAGTCTGGGGGGGGATGGGATCAGGCACAAACTCTAGGGGGAGGGTCCAGCACAAAGACTAGGAGTGTGGTCGGGCACAAAGTCTCTGGGGGGGTGTGGTCGGTCACACAGTCTGGGGGGGTGTGGTCGGGCACACAGTCTGGGGGATTGGGAGTGGGATCAGGCACAAAGTCTTGGGAGTGGGATCAGGCACAAAGTCTTGGGAGTGGGATCAGGCACAAAGACTGGGGAGTTGGGGTCAGGCACAAAGTCTTGGGAGTTGGGGTCAGGCACAAAGTCTTGGGAGTGGGATCAGGCACAAAGTCTTGGGAGTGGGATCAGGCACAAAGTCTTGGGAGTGGGATCAGGCACAAAGTCTTGGGAGTGGGGCACAAAGTCTGGGAGGTGGGGTCAGGCACAAAGTCTTGGGAGTGGGATCAGGCACAAAGTCTTGGGAGTGGGATCAGGCACAAAGTCTTGGGAGTGGGATCAGGCACAAAGTCTTGGGAGTGGGGCACAAAGTCTGGGAGGTGGGGTCGGGCACAAAGTCTGGGAGGTGGGGTCGGGCACAAAGTCTGGGTCAGGCACAAAGTCTGGAGGGGTGGAGTCAGGCACAAAGTCTTGGGAGTGGGATCAAGCACAAAGTCTTGGGAGTGGGATCGGGCACAAAGTATTGGGAGTGGGATCGGGCACAAAGTCTTGGGAGTGGGGTCGGGCACGAAGTCTGGGAGGTGGGGTCGGGCACAAAGTCTGGGAGGTGGGGTCGGGCACAAAGTCTGGGAGGTGGGGTCGGGCACAAAGTCTGGAGGGGTGGAGTCAGGCACAAAGTCTGGGGAGTTGGGGTCAGGCAAAAAGTCTGGAGGGTGGGATCAGGCACAAAGTCTTGGGAGTGGGATCAGGCACAAAGTCTGGCAGTTTGAGTTATTCACAAATCCTGGGGGTGGGGTCAGGCACAAAGCCTGGGGGTGGGGTCGGGCACAAAGCCTGGGGGTGGGGTCGGGCACAAAGCCTGGGGGTGGGGTCAGGCACAAAGTCTGGGGAGTGGGGTCGGGCACAAAGTCTGGGGAGTGGGGTCGGGCACAAAGTCTGGAGGGTGGGTTCGGGCACAAAGTCTGGAGGTATGAGTCATTCACAAAACCTGGGGGTGGGTTCGGGCACAAAGTCTGGAGGTTTGAGTCATTCACAAAGCTTGGGGTAGGGGTCGGGCACGAAGCCTGGGGGTGGGGTCGGGCACAAAGTCTGGGGAGTGGGGTCGGGCACAAAGTCTGGGAAGTGGGGTCGGGCACAAAGTCTGGGAAGTGGGGTCGGGCACAAAGTCTGGGGAGTGGGGTCGGGCACAAAGTCTGGGGAGTTGGGGTCGGGCACAAAGTCTGGGGGTGGGGTTGGGCACAAAGTCTGGAGGTTTGAGTCATTCACAAAGCCTGGGGTAGGGGTCGGGCACGAAGCCTGGGGGTGGGGTCGGGCACGAAGCCTGGGGGTGGGGTCGGGCACAAAGCCTGGGGAGTGGGATCGAGCACAAAGTCTGGGGGTGGGGTTGGGCACAAAGTCTGGAGGTTTGAGTCATTCACAAAGCCTGGGGTAGGGGTCGGGCACAAAGCCTGGGGAGTGGGGTCGGGCACAAAGTCTGGGTCAGGCACCAGGTCCACCTATGAGCTGCTCTATTGTATTATTTTTATTATAATATTAATACTATTATATTGTAGTATTTTATTATCATCATCATTATTATTATTATGATTTATTAATATTTTATTGTATTATTTTGAATATTATTATTAATATTTTATTATTTTAATTGTAATATTAATACTATTATATTGTAGTTTTTATTAATTATTGGCATTATTATAATTTTTTTTGTATTATTATTATTATTATATATTATTGGCTCGGCTGCCCACATATGAAAAATTTGTGCCTTTAGACTCCATTTCCATTTCACGATTTGCCCCCCCCTCCCCCCCATTCCAAATCGTCCGTCAATCGCAGCACAAGGTGCGGCGCGCTTTCTTGCTATTCTCTTTCAACTACGCCCCAAACGCGATGCAATTCTGCCGCTATTGTCGCACGCCAGGATTGCGTGGTATGGCAGCATAAACGGGCACACATGGGTGACCCGGGCATGCACGGTTATGCCGTAGCCGAACGATGGACAAGCCTCCGAGTGGATCGTGTCCGTTTCTCCAGAAGAAGTCTCCGGTCTGCGACCCAAGGGGCGCCAGGGGAGGGAGGGTGAGATTGAAGCTACGCCCAGTCCGAGCCCCCTATATTCTGATCTCTGCGCCCCCCCTCATCTTCAGGGGGTGTGGGGGACAACTGACCCCAATTTTGCCCACCTGTGCAGGTGACCCATCCAGATCAGAACCTGAACCACCCAATGACCCCACAAGAGGAAGCCCATAGAGGGAGACACGTGCCAAGCTGGCCGTGAGTGTTGGCTATGCAGGGCAGATGGAGAGCGCAGAGGAGTCTCACTTACCATGTTGTCAGATTCTGAGAGGATGGAGATGAGATTTTAGCCGATGTGGTGCCCGTTACAGTCCGATACCCAATTTATACCCTGGCAGCGCCACACCCAGCCGCCTGATCAGAGAGGGATGAGCCAGGATTAGAGGGGGGGGGAGGGGGTGTCCTCCTCTCCTCTCCTCATTCTCCTCGCTTCACAAAATCACTGAAATGTTGGTGAAACTTTTTGTAGAACGTCTCTGACTTCTCACCACCTACCTGAGGGGGGTTAACCCCTTCTGGGGAGAGTCGCCACCCGCCCCTCGCAACAATGTAACCAATTATCTTCACCGGGAACAAAGATACTTTAGAGGGAGCGATCGTTTGTTGTATTGTGGAGAGGAGTCAGAAGAGCCCCTTTCATCTTTAGTATTTTATAAGTGTTCCTCAAAGTTATTTTATATATAGAGAGGGGAGAAGAGAGAGGGGCTGAGGGAGGGGAGAGGGAGAAGAGCAAGAGACTGAGGGAGAGGAGAGGGAGAAGAGAGAGGGACTGAGGGAGAGGAGAGGGAGAAGAGAGAGGGACTGAGGGAGAGGAGAGGGAGAAGAGAGGGGGACTGAGGGAGAGGAGGGAGAAGAGAGAGGGACTGAGGGAGAGGAGAGGGAGAAGAGAGAGGGACTGAGGGAGAGGAGAGGGAGAAGAGAGAGGGACTGAGGGAGAGGAGAGGGAGAAGAGAGGGGGACTGAGGGAGAGGAGGGAGAAGAGAGAGGGACTGAGGGAGAGGAGAGGGAGAAGAGAGAGGGACTGAGGGAGAGGAGAGGGAGAAGAGAGGGGGACTGAGGGAGAGGAGAGGGAGAAGAGAGAGGGACTGAGGGAGAGGAGAGGGAGAAGAGAGGGGGACAGAGGGAGAGGAGAGGGACTGAGGGAGAAGAGAGAGGGACTGAGGGAGAAGATAGAGGGGCTGAGGGAGAAGAGAGAGGGACTGAGGGAGAGGAGAGGGAGAAGAGAGGGGGACTGAGGGAGAGGGAGAAGAGAGGGGGACTGAGGGAGAGGGAGAAGAGAGAGGGACTGAGGGAGAAGAGAGAGGGACTGAGGGAGAAGAGAGAGGGACTGAGGGAGAAGAGAGAGGGACTGAGGGATAGGAGAGGGAGAAGAGAGAGGGACTGAGGGAGAGGAGAGGGGGACTGAGGGAGAGGAGAGGGAGAAGAGAGAGGGACTGAGGGAGAGGAGAGGGAGAAGAGAGAGGGACTGAGGGAGAGGAGAGGGAGAAGAGAGAGGGACTGAGGGAGAGGAGAGGGAGAAGAGAGAGGGACTGAGGGAGAGGAGAGGGAGAAGAGAGGGGGACTGAGGGAGAGGAGAGGGAGAAGAGAGGGGGACTGAGGGAGAGGAGAGGGAGAAGAGAGAGGGACTGAGGGAGAAGAGAGGGAGAGGAGAGGGAGAAGAGAGAGGGACTGAGGGAGAGGAGAGGGAGAAGAGAGAGGGACTGAGGGAGAGGAGAGGGAGAAGAGAGGGGGACTGAGGGAGAGGAGGGAGAAGAGAGAGGGACTGAGGGAGAGGAGAGGGAGAAGAGAGAGGGACTGAGGGAGAGGAGAGGGAGAAGAGAGAGGGACTGAGGGAGAAGAGAGGGGGACTGAGGGAGAGGAGAGGGACTGAGGGAGAAGAGAGAGGGACTGAGGGAGAAGAGAGAGGGACTGAGGGAGAGGAGAGGGAGAAGAGAGAGGGACTGAGGGAGAGGAGAGGGAGAAGAGAGAGGGACTGAGGGAGAGGAGAGGGGGACTGAGGGAGAGGAGAGGGAGAAGAGAGAGGGACTGAGGGAGAGGAGAGGGAGAAGAGAGAGGGACTGAGGGAGAGGAGAGGGAGAAGAGAGAGGGACTGAGGGAGAGGAGAGGGAGAAGAGAGGGGGACTGAGGGAGAGGAGAGGGAGAAGAGAGGGGGACTGAGGGAGAGGAGAGGGAGAAGAGAGAGGGACTGAGGGAGAAGAGAGGGAGAGGAGAGGGAGAAGAGAGAGGGACTGAGGGAGAAGAGAGAGGGACTGAGGGAGAAGAGAGAGGGACTGAGGGAGAAGAGAGAGGGACTGAGGGAGAGGAGAGGGAGAAGAGAGAGGGACTGAGGGAGAGGAGAGGGGGACTGAGGGAGAGGAGAGGGAGAAGAGAGAGGGACTGAGGGAGAGGAGAGGGAGAAGAGAGAGGGACTGAGGGAGAGGAGAGGGAGAAGAGAGAGGGACTGAGGGAGAGGAGAGGGAGAAGAGAGAGGGACTGAGGGAGAGGAGAGGGAGAAGAGAGGGGGACTGAGGGAGAGGAGAGGGAGAAGAGAGGGGGACTGAGGGAGAGGAGAGGGAGAAGAGAGAGGGACTGAGGGAGAAGAGGGAGAGGAGAGGGAGAAGAGAGAGGGACTGAGGGAGAGGAGAGGGAGAAGAGAGAGGGACTGAGGGAGAGGAGAGGGAGAAGAGAGGGGGACTGAGGGAGAGGAGGGAGAAGAGAGAGGGACTGAGGGAGAGGAGAGGGAGAAGAGAGAGGGACTGAGGGAGAGGAGAGGGAGAAGAGAGAGGGACTGAGGGAGAGGAGAGGGAGAAGAGAGGGGGACTGAGGGAGAAGAGAGAGGGACTGAGGGAGAAGAGAGAGGGACTGAGGGAGAAGAGAGAGGGACTGAGGGAGAAGAGAGAGGGACTGAGGGAGAGGGAGGAGAAGAGAGGGGGACTGAGGGAGAGGAGAGGGAGAAGAGAGGGGGACTGAGGGAGAGGAGGGAGAGGAGAGAGGGGCTGAGGGAGAGGAGAGGGAGAAGAGAGAGGGACTGAGGGAGAGGAGAGGGAGAAGAGAGAGGGACTGAGGGAGAGGAGAGGGAGAAGAGAGGGGGACTGAGGGAGAAGAGAGAGGGACTGAGGGAGAAGAGAGAGGGACTGTGGGAGAAGAGAGAGGGACTGAGGGAGAGGAGAGGGAGAAGAGAGGGGGACTGAGGGAGAGGAGAGGGAGAAGAGAGAGGGACTGAGGGAGAAGAGAGAGGGACTGAGGGAGAAGAGAGAGGGACTGAGGGAGAAGAGAGAGGGACTGAGGGAGAGGAGAGGGAGAAGAGAGAGGGACTGAGGGAGAAGAGAGGGAGAAGAGAGAGGGACTGAGGGAGAGGAGAGGGGGACTGAGGGAGAGGAGAGGGAGAAGAGAGAGGGACTGAGGGAGAGGAGAGGGAGAAGAGAGAGGGACTGAGGGAGAAGAGAGGGAGAGGGACTGAGGGAGAAGAGAGAGGGACTGAGGGAGAAGAGAGGGAGAGGGACTGAGGGAGAAGAGAGAGGGACTGAGGGAGAAGAGAGAGGGACTGAGGGAGAAGAGAGAGGGACTGAGGGAGAAGAGAGAGGGACTGAGGGAGAGGAGAGGGAGAAGAGAGAGGGACTGAGGGAGAGGAGAGGGGGACTGAGGGAGAGGAGAGGGAGAAGAGAGAGGGACTGAGGGAGAGGAGAGGGAGAAGAGAGAGGGACTGAGGGAGAGGAGAGGGAGAAGAGAGAGGGACTGAGGGAGAGAGAGAGGGAGAAGAGAGGGGGACTGAGGGAGAGGAGAGGGAGAAGAGAGGGGGGCTGAGGGAGAGGAGAGGGAGAAGAGAGAGGGACTGAGGGAGAAGAGAGGGAGAGGAGAGGGAGAAGAGAGAGGGACTGAGGGAGAAGAGAGAGGGACTGAGGGAGAGGAGAGAGACTGAGGGAGAGGAGAGGGAGAAGAGAGAGGGACTGAGGGAGAGGAGAGGGAGAAGAGAGAGGGACTGAGGGAGAGGAGAGGGAGAAGAGAGGGGGACTGAGGGAGAGGAGGGAGAAGAGAGAGGGACTGAGGGAGAGGAGAGGGAGAAGAGAGAGGGACTGAGGGAGAGGAGAGGGAGAAGAGAGAGGAGAGGGAGAAGAGAGAGGGACTGAGGGAGAGGAGAGGGAGAAGAGAGAGGGACTGAGGGAGAGGAGAGGGAGAAGAGAGAGGGACTGAGGGAGAGGAGAGGGAGAAGAGAGAGGTACTGAGGGAGAGGAGAGGGAGAAGAGAGAGGGACTGAGGGAGAGGAGAAGAGAAATGGTAGAGAGATGAGAGAGAAAGGAGAGAAGAGCTGAGGGAGAAGAGAGAGAGGAGAGAAGAGCTGAGGGAGAAGAGAGGGAGAGGGAAGACTTAGAGTAGAGAAGAGTAGGAGGTAAGAGAAGAGAGAGATGAGAGGAAAAGAGAAAAAAGAGAGGGGGTGGGGGAGAGGAGGAATGAGGAGAGAGAGAAAAAAGAGAAAGAGAGAGCGAGGCGAATAGAAAGGGGTGAAGGAGAGAAGAGAGAGGGTCGATGGAGAGGGGAAAGGAGAGCGGTAGAGCAGAAGGGAGAACTAAGGTGGAGAGGAAACATGGAGAGAGAGGTGAAAGAGGGATGTGGAAGAGGAAAAGATGGAGAGGAGAAAACAGAGGAAAAGCAGGGGAAAAGGGAGAAGAAAAGAGCGGGTTAAGGGAGAGGGGAAAGGAGGGAGAGGGGGTAGTCGAGAGAGGAGAAGAGAGAGGGTTGAGGTAGAGGAGAGAGCCTGAGCAAAATAGAGGAAAAGAGAGAAGAGAGGGGGTTGAGGAAGAGGAGAGGGAAAGCAGAAGAGAGTAAAGAAATGGAGAGAAAAATTGGAGAAAAACTGATGAATTGGAGGAAAAGAGAGACGAGGAGAAAGGAGAGGAAGAGCAGAAGAGAGAAAAGTAATGGAGAGGAAGGTAAGAGGGATGTATTGGAGGAAAAGAGGGGAAGAGAGGGTTTAAGGGAGAGGAGAGAGGCAGAGCAGAAGAGAGAGCAGAGGAGATGAGAGAGGGTTGAGGGAGAGGAGACAGGAGGGAGAAGTAGAGGATAGAGAGAGAGTGTTGAGGGAGAGGAGAGGGGGTTGAGGGAGAGGAGAGGGGGTTGAGGGAGAGGAGAGAGGGTTGAGGGAGAGGAGAGAGGGTTGAGGGAGAGGAGAGACGAGAGAGGGAGAGGAGAGGAGAGGAGAGGAGAGAGGGTTGAGGGAGGAGAGAGGTTTGAGGGAGAGGTTTGAGGGAGAGGGTTGAGGGAGAGGGGAGGAGAGAGGGTTGAGGGAGAGGGAGAGGAGAGGAGAGAGGGAGAGGAGAGGAGAGAGGGTTGAGGGAGAGGAGAAAGGAGGGAGAAGAGAGGAGAGATGGTGGAGGGAGAGGAGAAGAGAGGAGAGATGATTGAGGGAGAGGAGGAGAGAGGAGAGATGGTTGAGGGAGAGGAGGAGAGAGGAGAGATGGTTGAGGGAGAGGAGGAGAGGAGGAGAGATGGTTGAGGGAGAGGAGAAGAGAGGAGAGATGGTTGAGGGAGAGAAGGAGAGGAGGAGAGATGGTTGAGGGAGAGGAGGAGAGAGGAGAGATGGTTGAAGGAGAGGAGGAGAGATGGTTGAGGGAGAGGAGGAGAGATGGTTGAGGGAGAGGAGAGATGGTTGAGGGAGACGAGGAGAGATGGTTGAGGGAGAGGAGGAGAGAGGAGAGATGGTTGAGGGAGAGGAGGAGAGAGGAGAGATGGTTGAGGGAGAGGAGGAGAGATGGTTGAGGGAGATGAGAAGAGATGGTTGAGGGAGAGGAGAAGAGATCCTGACTCCTAATAACCCCTCTATTGCTCTGACAATGCTAAAATGTATTTGAACCCTAGTAACCCCGCTATTGGCAATGGTAGAAGTCGGTGATTTCTCCGGCTGGAAAGGAGTACAATGCGTCTCACATAAGGAATCCGGTAACATTGGAAAATAAAAAGTTTCCCAGGCGAATAAAGCAGAACCAATCAGGTCCTTATCTGGCAGTCGCTTGGCATGGTGGGACACGGCGTTGTCCATAGTGGCCTAAGAAAGGAAACTTTATCCAATCCTTGACTTGCAACTTGCGATATGGAGGTCTTCACATGACACCATGGTGGAGAGAAGGGGATGGGGAAGGGTGATGGGAGAGGGTGATGGGGAAGGATGATGGGGAAGGGTGATGGGGAAGGGTGATGGGGAAGGGTGATGAGGAAGGGTGATGGGGAAGGGTGATGAGGAGGAGTGGGGAAGGGTGATGGGGAAGGTGATGGGGAAGGGTGATGGGGAAGGGTGATGGGAAGGGTGATGGGGAAGGGTGATGGGGAAGGGTGATGGTGAAGGGTGATGGGGGAAGGGTGATGGGGAAGGGTGATGGGGAAGGGTGATGGGGAAGGGTGATGGGGAGGGTGGTGGGGAAGGGTGATGGGGAAGGGTGGATGGGGAAGGGTGATGGGGAAGGTGATGGTGAAGGGTGATGGGGAAGGGTGGTGGGGAAGGGTGGTGGGAAGGGTGAAGGGTGATGGTGATGGTGAAGGGTGATGGTGATGGTGAAGGGTGTGGGATGGGTGATGGGGAAGGGTGATGGTGAAGGGTGATGGTGAAGGGTGATGGGGAAGGGTGATGGGGAAGGGTGATGGTGAAGGGTGATGGGGAAGGGTGATGGGGAAGGGTGACGGAGTTTCGGGATGTAGGTGAGACCCCTGAGGGGGTGATGGAATCAGAGAACAGAAAATCTATTATTCTTCACCCAGCAGATCATAGCCGGGGGGGAGGGGGGGGTTGGATAGGAAAGACGGTGAGGACTGTGTGGGATATCCACGTTTCAAGGTCTACATTCCTAAAGGCTTCACCAAACATCTCAGAAGACCTGACTCCGCCCATGCTAGAATAGGGCAAGAGGAGGATTTTCATCAACAATCGATTGGGACACAAATGCCGGCTTCTTCTCAAAGAGAGACAAAGATGTTGGGCACCATGCAGAGCCGAGGCGGGCATGTGCTGAGGAGAAGGCTACAGAATGAAAGTGAGCATGTGCTGAGGAGAAGACCTGGCATAGTAGCCAGTATTACACACGGCCGTGCTCGTCGTTTTGCACAGAAATGCGTGCATGCGCAGGAACGTGGGTGCTGGTGCGGGTGCGTGCACTGGTACGCGTTCACGAGCACCTGCCAAACGCCTATATATGGACAGCGGTTGCACTCAGTTTGCTAGATGGTCTTCAGCTACCAGTACTCCTTACTCCTGTGTATGCTGTATTTCTTGGACCTCCTGTTACTGACCCGGCTTGTCTTTTGACTATCCTGATGCCTGATTCCTGACCCCGCCCCCCCCCCGGCCTGCTCTAAAGGCTCTGCCTCTCCTGCTCAGCCTTGAGTGACTCTGGTCTATCACCTGACTACTCTTCTGCCTGCTCCTCCTGATTCCTGACTATGACCTAGGTGTTTGTTCCTGACCGTGATCCTGACCATGATCCTGACCATGATCCTGGTCATTATCCTGACCTGCCCCTTTGTGTATGACCTTTAATCAAAGCTGGCATTGCTAGGTACACAGAGAAGGTCAGAAAAGCCGGTTGACAGCTTTCATAAATACCATTGCTCCGATAGGATAATAGAGAGATACAATGTTACATATTGTTTTGTATCTTACTGTTCATCTGCAGATCAAAGGGTTGGATTTCCATCTGCAGATGATGTCAGATAACGCAACCTCTCTGTGCATGACCTCGGCTTCCACCCTGACCACAGTTCTTCAGTCTGACCATGCCACCACCTCGGGTGCCATCTTGCTTGTGGCCGCTGCCTAGGTCCTGCTGCTTTTCTAAGAACAACAGAGGTCCTGCCATCAATCCTGAGAGGCCAGCTGACAACTATCCGGTGGACACGGCTGCCAGCAACCACCAGCATAGCCACCTAAAGAGCACCCGTGCTTCTTTGGGCCTTGCACCCCCTGTTCTCACCTTCAGTGGTGCTCGGTCGCAAAGGGAAGCCCTCTCGTCAAGTAGACCTCCAACCAGGTACAGGACAGGAAGTGAGGACAATGTTATATTGGCCTCCACAGATGTCCCATCATTGTATCCCAATAGAAGACATTAGGATGGACCTGAGGGGGTGAAATGGGACCTGGGAGAGTTCCGTCACTTAAAACAAATTCAAAGGAAACTTCTTTTACGGGCCCTGGAATTTAGTGTGTCTAGGACAGTGATGGGGAACCTCGGCACTCCAGATGTTTTGGAACTACATTTTCCATGATGCTCAACTACACTGCAGAGTGCATGAGCATCATGGGAAATGTAGTTCCAAAACATCTGAGGTGCCTAGGTTCGCCATCACTGGTCTAGGACTTCTTCTCTTTGGTAACCCCCCCCGTACCAAAAAGAAGTCCTAGAGTTCATGAAAACCTGTTTTTCCAAAAATTTGTTAATTTGAAGATTCAGAAACTTGGAAATTCGTAAATTCGAAAAAAAAATAATGAAAATCCGAAAAAAAATTGATAAGAACGAAAATCTGAAAATTCTAAAATCTGAAATCATAACTATTATTAATTAGTTATTTTAGATTTTCGAATTTTCAGATTTTCGTTCTTTTCAATTTTTTTTCGGATTTTCATAATTATTTTCGGATTTTCGAATTTACGAATTTCCAAGTTTCCAAATTTTTTAATTGACGAATTTTCGGTATTGGAATTTCCTTTCAAATTCGGCTGTTGGTGAATGTAACGAATACGAATTTATTACGAATGATCCTAAATGTCACATCTAAATTAATGGAACGTAACAAATTAACCACTTCAATACCGGGGGGCACTTAAACACCTTCCTGCCCAGACCAATTTTCAGCTTTCAGCGCTGTCGCACTTTGAATGACAATTGCGCGGTCGTGCTACACTGTACCCAAATGAAATTTTTATCATTTTTTTCCCACAAATAGAGCTTTCTTTTGGTGGTATTTGATCACCTCTGCGGTTTTTATTTTTTGCTAAACAAATAAAAAAAATACCGAAAATTTTGAAAAAAAAAAGTTTTTTTTTGGTTTCAGTTTCAAAACTTTGCAAATAAGTAAGTTTTCTCCTTCACTGATGGGCACTGATGGGGTTACACTGATGGGCAATGATAAGGCGGCACTGATGGGCACGATGAGGTGGCACCAATGAAGTGGCACTGATGAGGCGGCATTGATGGACACCGATATGTGGCACTGATAGGCGGCACTGATGGGTGGCACTGATGGGCGACACGGATGGGCACTGATAGGTGGCACAAATTGGCATGGATGGGTGGCACAGGTAGGCATGGGTTAGGCGGCACAGGTGGGCATGGGTAGGCGGCACAGGTGGGCATGGGTAGGCACTGATAGGCGGCACAGATGGGAACTGATAGGCGGCATTGTATTATAATATATTGTACTAATGGATGCCAATCAGTGCCAATCAATAATGCATGCCAATAAGTGATGCCCATTGTGGGCACTGATTGGCATCCATTATGGGCACTGATTGGCATCCATTGTGCCACTGATTGGAATCCCTGGTGGTCTAGGGTGGCATACCTTGTCCTTGGCATCCCTGGTGGTCTGGTGGCGTCCATGGTGGTCCAGTGTTGGCATCCTTGGGGGGGCTGTGCTGATAATCGATCAGCACAGACCCCCCCTGTCAGAGGAGCAGCCGATCGGCTCTCCTCTACTCGCGTCTGACAGACGCGAGTGAGGAAAAGCCGATCACCGGCTTTTCCTATTCACACTGTGATCAGCCGTGATTGGACATGGCTGATCACATGGTAAAGAGTCTCCGTCGGAGACTCTTTACCGAGATCGTAGTTGCCGGGTGTCAGACTGACACCCCCCCCCCCCCGCAACAACGATTGCCGCGATGCGTGCCCCTGGGGGCGCGCAGCGGCTCATAATCCTGATCACGTCATATGACGTCCGGTCAGGATTATGAAACCACTTTGCCGCCGTCTATTTGCTATGGGCGGGCGGCAAGTGGTTAATAATAAATACTAATAATAATTAAAAAAAAATTTTTTTTATTATTCTTTATTGTTAATAATTTGTTATGTTCCGTTTGATTTAGATGCGGCATTCATTATTTCGGATAAATTCGTTGTGTTCATAAACAGACGAATTTGAAAGGAAATTCCAATACCTAGAATTAAATAGTTTTGTTATTATTGGTTAGTCATTTCGGATGTTTCAATTTGCATTTTGGAGAGATATAGAGAGAGGGGGGGAGGGGAGAGACAGAAAAAGGGGGCGCTCTTTCCCACCTAAACGCCCCTCACACAAGCCCTGCCTATGGCCAACCTAAATCAGAACTCCGACTTCAACTCCAACTTTCTTTAGCTTTGGGTTGAGCGGAGAAGAGTTAAATTTTTTTTTGTACGTTTTTGTTGCTGTCTGTGACCACATTGGAGGGGGATTGCCCCTCACTTCCTCCTCCCGTGACACCCATAT
The DNA here is from genome assembly GCF_037356315.1 of Lithobates pipiens. Taxonomy (NCBI): domain Eukaryota; kingdom Metazoa; phylum Chordata; class Amphibia; order Anura; family Ranidae; genus Lithobates; species Lithobates pipiens. The sequence continues at coordinate 29,401,669 of NW_027507791.1, forward strand.
AAGACATGTGAGCAGTGATTTATTTTTTATTTTTTGCCAAGGCAGGAAGTTGCAGATCAGCAATCACAACAAAAAGCAGCAGTAACAACAGCACAGACGCATCCACATATCTCTGCTGTGTGACCCCCGCTATTGGCAGTAATCAGTTCACATGCTGACAAGAAGCACGCTGATAGGAGAAGAGAGCAGAGCGACAGAGAGATGAGCTCATCGCTTTACTGCTTCTCCTTTCACTGTCCAGTCACTGGTTGGGGGCTTGTCCCGGGATGACCCGGGTTCATAAGAAGTGGTTTGAATCACAGGTCGTTTTTGTTTATTGAATAATTATAACAGAACGCTTTAATTGATACCGGAGACCTGGTATCGGACTCTTGTGGTCCTTGTACAGCAGAGCTCAGACTGGGAGAAGGGAGAAGCAGCACAAGGAGCCAATTTGTTTACGTGCTGACAAGAAGAACGCTAATAGGCAGAGAGAGCAGAGTGGCGGAGAGATGAGCGCGTCGCTGGGCTGCTTCTCCTTTCACTGTCCAGTCACAGGATGGGGGCTCGTCCGGGATGACCTGGGTTGAATGACAGGTATTTATTGCACTTCTAGAACAGATATAACAGAACAAATGGGACGTTTGAAAGACCAGGAGGGAGCCAATCAGGGAAGATGATTGCTGGGGTGTACATATTTTTTTCCTGCAGTTGCCGTGCAGATCTGGATCATGTTCCAGACTGGGGGGGGGGGGATGATGCGTGATGATATTTGTGTATTATAGATCAGGATCTGTTTCTTTATACACTCATAGCTGTCCGAGGTTGTCTGCTGATGTGCCCAGGCTCGCTCCTGATGTTCCTCGCCCGGTGTGGGTATGACTGGCACCCTGCGGATACAGTCAGTCCCTGTGTCTATGTATGTTCCAAGCCTATCCCTGCCCACGGGCATTGCTGCTCTTCATTCTTATCAGATGTCCTGAATCTGCGCCAATTTT
>NW_027507791.1:29405145-29531889 GCF_037356315.1 Lithobates pipiens
ATCCAGGTGCTTCAATTAAAGTCCCAAAACTCCCTGTTTACTTGAATATATATATATATATATATATATATATATATATATATATATATATATAATTAAATAAAAAAAGAATCATAATAATAAAAAAGAATATATATATTGTAGACATGTCACTGGAGAAGTGATCGAGGGGGTGTACATCTCACCTAGGTTGCTACACAGTGTGAGATGGTAAATCCAGGATGGATCAGTTTCTCAGCAGCGATATGCTGCTGAATTGTTATTTAATTTTGCCGGGCCTGGGTTTATATGGAATGGCAGGTAGGTTTGGTAGAGGGACCTGTCATTCCACATCCCTCGATCCAGTTCTGGGTTTGGGATCAGGTGAGCTTGGATCCTAATTAGCCTGGGAAGGTAAAGGCTCTGTAGGGTCTGCAGGTGATTGCTTCCCAGCCAGGGAATGAACAGCCTGTATGTTGAAGGAAGCTGCAAGCACAGCCACTGCTGGAGCTAAAACTCACCCTGCGATATCCAGGCGAAAGACGCTGTGTTTGTAAGTGTCAGATAGGTGAGAAGAACCTGTTAGTAAGCGCCCAGCCGGGCTAGGTCTTTTGTTTATTTTGTTGTACTTAGAAAGCACGGTGTTGCTGTATGTTTTGTTTGCTGGACTGTTTGTACCACGAATAAACGCCAAGATCTGCTTCATATATTCCAAGTCTGCTGTGAACTGTGTCCAAACACACCCTACCCCGGGAAGATCCCTTACAATTGGTGGAGAATGCGGGCAAAGTCGGTTGCTAGGGGCAACGGTGTGGACAGACTTGGCTACAGCTGCTGATGTCCTGGGTGAAAGCTGCAACTACACTCCAAGAACAGTCTAGCAACATGGAGGAGATGCTGAAGCAGTTTATGCAAGTGAGTTTGCAACAACAGCAGGCTCAGACAGAGGCCAATAGACGACATGAACAGTCCATGGCTGAACAACAGCAGATGATGGCTGCACAACAGCAGGCTCAGACAGAGGCCAATAGACGACATGAACAGTCCATGGCTGCACAACAGCAGATGATGGCTGCACAACAGCGGATGCATAAGGAAGAGTTGCAAGCTTTGCGCCAAAGCCAACAACAACTTATCGAGCACCTGATAGTAAATCGAGAGGCGCCTGTGGTTACTAATCCACCCACAATGGAGGGAGCCGCTCCAGAGATTTTTTTTGGGAGAAGGACTGTGCAGAAAGCGCTGCAAAAGATGACTGCTGAGGACGATGTTGAGGCCTTTCTAACAGTATTTGAGCGCGTGGCTGAGCGAGAGAAGTTACCAGCTGCTGAGTGGGCAGAGGTAATTGCACCCTATTTAACAGGTGAACCCCAAAAGGCCTACTATGACCTCAGTGAGCAAGAGGTTAAGGACTATACTCGGCTAAAAGAGGAGATACTTGCCCGACTAGGAGTTACTACTGCAGTCCGTGCCCGGAGGGTACGCAACTGGAGCTACAGTCTGGACAAATCAGCGAGGTCCCAGATGTATGACCTAATCCATTTGGCAAGAAAGTGGTTGGAGCCAGACACTTCTACTCCTGCACAAATCCTAGAGAAGGTCGTGATGGATCGCTACCTCCGAGCGCTTCCTACTGACCTGCAACGCTGGGTGGGACAAGGTGATCCTAGGGACGCAAACGAACTTGTCAACCTTGTGGAGAGGTTCCAGGCGACTGAGGACTACCTCCGCGATGTTCCTGCAGCATCTTCACCTCCCCGGAGCGCCAGATCTGTGCCGTCAGCTGGTAAGAGACTTCCATCTATTGGGGGAGTGTGGAGGGGTGCTGATGGGGGGAAAAGGGCTCAAGTGGTGTCTCAGGGACAAAAGACTGGTGATGGTCCCGGGTGGCTAAGGGGCTCTGAAAAGGACTCCTTGCCAAAGAGACCAGGCCCTATCCAGTGTTGGAGATGCCATGAGGCGGGACACGTGTCGGCCCATTGCCCTCTTACCTCTGAACCCATGGAATGTGACGCTAGCCGGCGTCAGTCGCTATTTGCGGAACCATCTTGTGCTGCAGTTCCTGGACTAGAGACTGAACCGCAAATCTGCAACATCACAATCAATGACTTTCCTGTTAAAGCGTTAAGGGACTCAGGAAGCCTCGTAACCTTGGTGCATGCTAGTCTGGTGGCTGGGGACTTAGAGCCTAACAAGCATATGAGTGTTGTGTGCATACATGGTGATACAAAAGTGTACCCTATAGTGCGGGCTAAAGTCGGGACTAAACAAGGCACCGTACAATATGAAGTGGGTGTGGTTAAAAACCTCATGCATAATGTAATATTGGGCCGCGATTTTCCGTTATTCTGGGCTCTCTGGGAAAAAAGAGAAATCCCCAAAAGGAGTGAGGATACCTCTAAGGTGGTTGCCTTGTCCGCTGTGAATGATAAAAGTATGCAGGATGAAAATGATTGTTTTCCTTTGCAGGTCCTGGTTGGGGAGGAGGATCCTCCCACTGAGCAAAATATACTAGACTTAGAGGTGTCTAGCGATAATTTTGGGACTGCACAATTACAGGACCCCACTCTCAAAAATGCGAGAGAGCAGGTTGCTGTTATGAACGGGGTACCTCAGGAACCAGATGCTGAAAAAAGATTTCCACATTTTTCGGTGACTAATGATCTTTTCTATAGAGTCAATAAGGTTAAAGATGAGATTGTGGAACAGCTTCTGGTACCTAAGCCGTACCGGCGTCAGGTGCTTGACATGGCACATAACCATGTTCTTGGGGGACACTTGGGGACTGACAAAACGCGAGAGAGGGTTCTCCAGAGGTTTTTTTGGCCGGCCATATATGATGACATTAAAAAATACTGTGAGTCGTGCCCCACATGTCAGGTTAGTGCCCCAGTGTCACATTTTCGCAGTCCTTTGGTTTCGCTCCCTATTATAGAGGTGCCTTTTGAGCGTATTGCCATGGATTTAGTGGGTCCCGTGGTAAAGTCAGCTAGAGGAAACCAGTATATTTTGGTAGTCCTGGATTATGCGACCCGCTATCCTGAGGCTGTACCCTTAAGAAACACTGCATCTAAAACAATTGCACGTGAGTTGTTTTATATGTTCTCTAGGACTGGGATCCCCAAAGAAATCCTAACTGACCAAGGTACGCCATTTATGTCGAAAGTAATGAAGGAATTATGCAAACTATTTAAAATCTCACACATCCGTACCTCTGTGTACCACCCCCAGACGGACGGATTGGTGGAGAGATTTAATAAGACTTTGAAACATATGTTGAAGAAAGTGGTGGCAAAAGATGGTCGTGACTGGGATCATTTATTACCCTACCTCATGTTTGCTATTAGGGAGGTGCCCCAAGCGTCCACAGGGTTCTCACCATTCGAGTTGGTCTATGGTCATCACCCTAGGGGTCTACTGGACATTGCAAAAGAGACATGGGAGAATGAGTCCACCCCATACAAGAGTGTTATTGAGCATGTAGCACAAATGCAGGACCGTATAGCCACTGTAATGCCCCTGGTAAGGGAACACCTCCAGAGGGCTCAAGAGGCCCAAAGTAGAATTTACAACCGGTCCGCAAGAATCAGGACATTCAACCCAGGCGATAGGGTCCTTATACTAGTCCCCACTGTTGAGAGTAAATTCTTGGCGAAGTGGCAAGGTCCTTATGAAATTGTTGAAAAGATCAGTGAGGTGAACTACAAGGTGCACCAACCAGGTAGAAGGAAGCCTTTCCAAGTTTATCACATAAACTTGATCAAGCCCTGGAAAGACAGGGAATCCTTGGTGGCGACAAATACTGTTAATGATTTGTCACAACCAATCCCTCCAGTCAAGGTAGGTGATACTCTATCAGTGTCACAGAAACAGGAGGCTCAGGAATTTTTACAGAAAAACAAAAACAAGTTCTCTGACCTCCCAGGGCGTACACACCTCATCCATCATCACATTGAAACTGAGCCTAGAAGCAGAGTAAACCTTAAGCCCTATAGGATACCGGAGGCACGTAGGGAAGCCGTATCTGCCGAGGTAAAACGTATGCTTGCTCTGGGGGTAATTGAGGTGTCACAGAGTGAATGGTCCAGCCCAATTGTGCTAATCCCAAAGCCCAATGGAACTTGGAGGTTCTGTAACGATTTCAGAAAGTTGAATGAGATCTCCAAGTTCGATGCGTATCCTATGCCCAGGGTAGATGAGTTGATTGAGAAGTTGGGTAACGCCAGGTACATAACCACTCTCGATCTCACAAAGGGCTACTGGCAGATTCCACTTTCTGGTGAGGCTAAAGAGAAAACTGCATTCTCCACCCCTGATGGGCTATTCCAGTATGTAGTGATGCCATTCGGGTTACATGGAGCGCCTGCAACTTTCCAGAGGTTGATGGACTTGATTCTGCGACCACATCGTGATTACTCAGCTGCCTACCTCGATGATGTGGTCATTTTTAGCCCTGATTGGGAAAGTCACCTCTGTAAGGTACAGGCCGTGTTGGATGCCATAAGTGATGCGGGGTTGACCATAAATGCCGAGAAGTGTGCTCTAGCCCTAGAAGAGGCCAAATATCTGGGCTACATTATTGGGAGAGGGTTGATTAAGCCACAGCTAAATAAAATTGAGGCAATACAGAATTGGCCTAGACCCCTGACAAGGAAACAGGTTAGAGCTTTCCTGGGTATTACGGGGTATTACCGTAGGTTTGTGCCGAACTTTGCCTCAGTTGCTGCTCCACTAACTGACTTGACAAAGGGCGGAAAGACAGCAATGGTCACGTGGACCCCAGAGGCCAAGAAGGCTTTCCAAAGCCTTAAGTCTGCCTTGTGCCAACCACCTGTGTTAGTTACCCCCGATTTCAAACGAGAATTTCTGGTCCAGACAGATGCCTCTAACACAGGCTTAGGTGCAGTACTCTCACAAGTAGTGAATGGTGAGGAGCATCCGGTGACGTACTTGAGTAGAAAATTAACCCCGGCCGAGAAAAATTATGCCATTGTGGAGCGAGAATGTTTGGCAGTAAAGTGGGCCCTAGAATCGTTAAAGTATTACTTGCTAGGCAGGAAATTCAAGTTGGTGACAGACCATGCCCCCCTAACATGGATGAAGTTAAACAAGGAGAGAAATGCAAGAGTGACTAGATGGTTTCTCTCCCTACAAAACTTTAATTTCACTGTGGAACACAGGCCAGGGAAATTACAGGCAAATGCTGACGCATTGTCAAGGGTAAGTTGTCTGTGGGGACAAAAGGCTCAGCCCTCCGGTCTGAAAAAGAGGGGGGGGATATGTAGACATGTCACTGGAGAAGTGATCGAGGGGGTGTACATCTCACCTAGGTTGCTACACAGTGTGAGATGGTAAATCCAGGATGGATCAGTTTCTCAGCAGCGATATGCTGCTGAATTGTTATTTAATCTTGCCGGGCCTGGGTTTATATGGAATGGCAGGTAGGTTTGGTAGAGGGACCTGTCATTCCACATCCCCCGATCCAGTTCTGGGTTTGGGATCAGGTGAGCTTTGATCCTAATTAGCCTGGGAAGCTAAAGGCTCTGTAGGGTCTGCAGGTGATTGCTCTCAGCCTGGGAATGAACAGCCTGTATGTTGAAGGAAGCTGCAAGCACAGCCACTGCTGGAGCTAAAACCCACCCTGCGATATCCAGACGAAAAGACGCTGTCTTTATAAATGTCAGATAGGTGAGAAGAACCTGTTAGTAAGCGCCCAGCCGGGCTAGGTCTTTTATTTATTTTGTTGTACTTAGAAAGCACGGTGTTGCTGTATGTTTTGTTTGCTGGACTGTTTGTACCACGAATAAACGCCAAGATCTGCTTTATAAATTCCAAGTCTGCTGTGAACTGTGTCCAAACACACCCTACCCCGGGAAGATCCCTTACAATATATATATATATATATATATATATATATATATATATATATATATATATATATATATATATATATATATATATAATATTATATTATTATTATTATTTATATATATATATATTATTTATAAAAGGGAATAATATATTATATGAGAAAGTAATATATAATAATCTGTATAGAAGAAAATATAATATATAAAGGGGTTATAATATAAGTAATAATCAGTATAATAATAGGGGTCACAAAAGGGGTGCCTGCAACTTTAAGGCACATTCCATTTAAAGGGAGAGACCCCACTGACTGTGTCGGGGGTCGAAGATTTGCCCACCGAGGGGGCTCGCTCTTCCAAACTGCTCTGATAATCCCCTAGTTGCCCCTCCCCTCCCCCCTCTACTAAACCTCCCATCTCTTTTGAGGGCCCCCCCCCCAGTCTGGGAAATTCCAGAGTTCCTGGACCCTAGCTCCGCCCACTGGGTGATGTCACCAGAGCCTGCACCCTGAACTAAGGAGCACTGTAACAGTCCTGCTGAATTCACTGCCGTGGTGGATGTTATAAATGCGATGGGCGGGTCCTTTCTGACTAGAGCATAGGTGCAGAACTTGCTGGAAATCCTTTATCTGGGAATTGGTTTTCCTCAGCTGCCAATGGGAATGGAGGAGCGCCGCGAGATATGGATGGGGGGGCGGATAGTCATTATATGATCCATCCCCCCCCCTGCAGGCTGGAGGTTGTCACATTAATGATGTAATTAGGACAGGGGGGAGGGGCGCCTAAAACTTTTGGAAATGCGCCCCCCTAGAGCGCGGTCAGGTGTGGCGGAGGTTTCATCACGGGTCAGGTGCGTCGCATCTGTGCCGCCAATATTGACAGCGGCGGCTGCCATAGTATGCTTCATAGGTATTTAATATCAGTGGAAACATGAACATCAAGCCAACGCGTTTCAGGGGGAAAGGACTTCTCCTCGCTTCTTCAGGGCTGTGTACTAGTGGATGGGAGCGATTCCCAGGATGGGTACATTGGTCAGAAGATTCCAGGGGGGTGTTGGCTATAGGTGCGGGGGCAGCAATGGAAAAAGGGGCAGGCATTTTTGGCACGTTCGTCACATGCAGGGCGGGTCATTCAAGTGAACCAGCTGCCCTACTCGCTCAGGCGGGGTGGCAGGAATCTGCGGAGTGCCCCTTTTACCATAAACAGACCAGGAATGCGGGAGAGGCGGTGGCCACTGTGTGAGATTTTGGGGTTATTTGAGTTTATTCTGCCGCCAAATGCCTAGGAGGGTGGCTCACATCCCAGTCATGTGCCCCGACCACACAGGACCCGTACCACAATATGGCCACTAGGTGGGGCTGAGTATCATAGGGAATAAGCATTCTCATCAGCGCCATCTAGTGTGAATGGGAGGAATACCACATTATGGCCACTAGGTGGGGCTGAGTATCATAGGGAATAAGTATTCTCATCAGCGCCATCTAGTGTGAATGGGAGGAATACCGCATTATGGCCACTAGGTGGGGCTGAGTATCATAGGGAATAAGTATTCTCATCAGCTCCATTTAGTGTGAATGGGGGGAATACCACATTATGGCCACTAGGTGGGGCTGAGTATCATAGGGAATAAGCATTCTCATCAGCGCCATCTAGTGTGAATGGGGGGAATACCGCATTATGGCCACTAGGTGGGGTTGAGTATCATAGAGAATAAGCATTCTCATCAGCGCCATCTAGTGTGAATGGGAAAATACCACATTATGGCCACTAGGTGGGGCTGAGTATCATAGGGAATAAGTATTCTCATCAGCGCCATCTAGTGTGAATGGGAGGAATACCGCATTATGGCCACTAGGTGGGACTGAGTATCATAGGGAATAAGTATTCTCATCAGCGCCATCTAGTGTGAATGGGAAAATACTGCATTATGGCCACTAGGTGGGGCTGAGTATCATAGGGAATAAGTATTCTCATCAGCGCCATCTAGTGTGAATGGGAGGAATACCGCATTATGGCCACTAGGTGGGGTTGAGTATCATAGGGAATAAAGTATTCTCATCAGCGCCATCTAGTGTGAATGGGAAAATACTGCATTATGGCCACTAGGTGGGACTGAGTGTCATAGGGAATAAGCATTCTCATCAGCGCCATCTAGTGTGAATGGGAGGAATACCGCATTATGGCCACTAGGTGGGGTTGAGTATCATAGGGAATAAAGTATTCTCATCAGCGCCATCTAGTGTGAATGGGGGGAATACCGCATTATGGCCACTAGGTGGGGTTGAGTATCATAGGGAATAAGCATTCTCATCAGCTCCATCTAGTGTAAATGGGAGGAATACCACATTATGGGCACTAGGTGGTGCTGAGTATCATAAGGAATAAAGTACACTCTTCAGCTCCATCTTGTGGTCACAATGATGTACTTTCCACAGCCACACTTGTTTTTTTTGGGCACAATTAGCAGGATTCAGGTTTAAAATAAGACATTATTGTTTATAAATGGGAAGCAAATGTATTAATTTATTATATAGCTGAGCCCCCCTCCCCTCCCCCCACCTTTGAACTGAACATTGAAGAAGTATTTTGAGGTTTCTGATCTCTGAATATGAAGAACAAATAACTTTATCGGTGAGAAGCCTCAGATAGAAGCTGCCATTCTATAATTGCATGTTAGGTGGAGGGGGGGGGGGGCACAACATCCTGTGCAATCGCCTCCATCGAAAGCTTCTCCCATAGGTGATCACAGATGGATATTACGGATCCTCGGCTTTCATGGCCGCTCTTCTCTGGTGTACCGGGTGTCATCCACATCCGTATTCTGCGTCAGCATCGGATTGGTTGACAGACAGGGAACCGGCAACTTCTGTGGCTCTAATGCTGATGACGTTGTCCCCGCCCACCGACGCGTTTCACTCATTGTGAGGCGAGTGGGCTTAGCGTGGGAATTTAAAGTCATACGTGTCCCCGGCACCAAACTGGCGTCAGATTCTGCGGGCGGAAAGACTGATTCTAATTTTACAAATTTATTATAATTATCATAGAAAAAAATTGGAGAAAACTCCACCCTATAGATGAATGAATGGAAGGAGAGACTCTGGGGACATCTAGTGGTCAGTGTGCAGAAGGCAGAAACCCTGTGTGGGCGATTATACACTATATACCTCTCATTATATATAGGAATCAACTGCGGTATATGTCAGAGCTATATAAATGTATAATAATAATAGTGTGTGACTGTGGGGGGAGGGGACATTAGAGTGTAAGCTCCTCTGATACAGAGACTGATGTGACTGTGGGGGGAGGGGACATTAGAGTGTAAGCTCCTCTGTACAGAGACTGATGTGACTGTGGGGGAGGGGACATTAGAGTGTAAGCTCCTCTGTACAGAGACTGATGTGACTGTGGGGGGAGGGGACATTAGAGTGTAAGCTCCTCTGTACAGAGACTGATGTGACTGTGGGGGGAGGGGACATTAGAGTGTAAGCTCCTCTGTACAGAGACTGATGTGACTGTGGGGGGAGGGGACATTAGAGTGTAAGCTCCTCTGTACAGAGACTGATGTGACTGTGGGGGGGGGACATTAGAGTGTAAGCTCCTCTGTACAGAGACTGATGTGACTGGCTCAGTGATCTCTGTACAGCACTGCGGTATAAGTCAGAGCAATATACATACATATTTGTGTGTATATATATATATATTTGAACAGCAGATAGCAGGGTTGTAGCTTTTGTAAGGTTATATAAAAAGTGGAACAGCAGAGGGCAATGTTGTAGCATTTAATTACTGTAAGGTTATATATTAACAGAGTCAAATGTGTCCATGATAATTTTTTTATTTGCAGTAACAGTTACATTTTCAGGACACCACTTTCTTCTTCTTCTTCTCAGTCCAAGCTGTACACTAGAACAGCAGAGGGCGCTGTTGTAGCTTTGTACCAATGTAAGGTTTTATATAAAGTAGAACAGCAGAGGGCGCTGTCGCTGCATTGAATTGTTTTAGGGTTTATATATTACAGCCGAGAACGTGTGTGACATACAGAGGGTACGACTCTTGCTGCAGCCATTACAGCTCCCAGTACCTGAAACATGTTAGGAAGCCATGTAAAGTGCTGTAATATGATTGGCTCATAGAGCAGAGCCCTCCCACTGCCAGCCTGGTTTCTGTGAGTTGATGGGCTATTTCCACTCCTTCATGAAGTCAGGGAAATCGAACAATAAAATCATTCGTAGGAAGCTGACCAGACGCAACAAGATAAACAATATTTTTAGCACAAATACTGAAGACGAGACGAACGTCATATCCAAAAAATTTTACATTTCTTGAAAGATTGCACAATCGCTGAATTCAGTAAATATTGCCTCTCCCCCTATTTCAAGGTCGTTGGTTCCCACAAATACTCCTTTATGGTAATGCCTACGTAAGTCAAGAAATGCATGAATTCCTTGAAGTTCACCTTCTTATCGTTGTTATCATCTATCCTATTGATGATTCTCTTCAGGTCCTCATCACTACTCCAACCTCCCTGTAAGACAGAATAAGGAATCATTTTCTTTTTAAATTAGATTTCCCCCAGTAGTTTGTGTCTCTGCCCCTCCCACAATGAGGAGATTTCCTCCAGTAGTTTGTGTCTCTGCCCCTCCCACAATGGAGAGATTTCCCCCAGTAGTTTGTGTCTCTGCCCCTCCCACAATGGGGAGATTTCCCCCAGTAGTTTGTGTCTCTGCCCCTCCCACAATGGGGAGATTTCCCCCAGTAGTTTGTGTCTCTGCCCCTCCCACAATGGGGAGATTTCCTCCAGTAGTTTGTGTCTCTGCCCCTCCCACAATGGGGAGATTTCCCCCAGTAGTTTGTGTCTCTGCCCCTCCCACAATGGGGAGACTTCCCCCAGTAGTTTGTGTCTCTGCCCCTCCCACAATGGGGAGATTTCCCCCAGTAGTTTGTGTCTCTGCCCCTCCCACAATAAGGAGATTTCCCCCCAGTAGTTTGTATCTCTGCCCCTCCCACAATGGGGAGATTTCCTGCAGTAGTTTGTGTCTCTGCCCCTCCCACAATGAAGAGATTTTCTCCAGTAGTTTCTGTCTCTGCCCCTCCCACAATGGGGAGATTTCCTGCAGTAGTTTGTGTCTCTGCCCCTCCCACAATGGGGAGATTTCCTTCCAGTAGTTTGTGTCTCTGCCCCTCCCACAATGGGGAGATTTCCCTGCAGTAGCGTGTGTCTCTGCCCCTCCCACAATGGGGAGATTTCCTGCAGTAGTTTGTGTCTCTGCCCCTCCCACAATGAAGAGATTTTCTCCAGTAGTTTGTGTCTCTGCCCCTCCCACAATGATATTTCCTCCAGTAGTTTGTGTCTCTGCCCCTCCCACAATGGGGAGATTTCCCTGCAGTAGTGTGTGTCTCTGCCCCTCCCACAATGGGGAGATTTCCCGCAGTAATTTGTGTCTCTGCCCCTCCCACAATGGGGAGATTTCCTGCAGTAGTTTGTGTCTCTGCCCCTCCCACAATGAAGAGATTTTCTCCAGTAGTTTGTGTCTCTGCCCCTCCCACAATGATATTTCCTCCACTAGTTTGTATCTCTGCCCCTCCCACAATGGTGAGATTTCCCCCAGTAGTTTGTGTCTCTGCCCCTCCCACAATGGGGAGATTTCCCCCAGTAGTTTGTGTCTCTGCCCCTCCCACAATGGGGAGATTTCCCCCCAGTAGTTTGTGTCTATGCCCCTCCCACAATGGGGAGATTATCTCCAGTCGTTTGTGTCTCTGCCCCTCCCACAATGATATTTCCTCCAGTAGTTTGTGTCTCTGCCCCTCCCATAATGGGGAGATTTCCTGCAGTAGTTTGTGTCTCTGCCCCTCCCATAATGGGGAGATTTAATGCAGTAGTTTGTGTCTCTGCCCCTCCCATAATGGGGAGATTTCCTGCAGTAGTTTGTGTCTCTGCCCCTCCCACAATGGGGAGATTTCCTGCAGTAGTTTGTGTCTCTGCCCCTCCCACAATGGGGAGATTTCCCTGCAGTAGTTTGTGTCTCTGCCCCTCCCACAATGGGGAGATTTCCCGCAGTAACTTGTGTCTCTGCCCCTCCCACAAGGAGGAGATTTCCCTGCAGTAGTTTGTGTCTCTGCCCCTCCCACAATGGGGAGATTTCCCCCAGTAGTTTGTGTCTCTGCCACTCCCACAATGGGGAGATTTCCTGCAGTAGTTTGTGTCTCTGCCCCTCCCACAATGGGGAGATTTCCTCCAGTAGTTTGTGTCTCTGCCCCTCCCACAATGGGGAGATTTCCTCCAGTAGTTTGTGTCTCTGCCCCTCCCACAATGGGGAGATTTCCTGCAGTAGTCTGTGTCTCTGCCCCTCCCACAATGGGGAGATTTCCTCCAGTAGTTCGTGTCTCTGCCCCTCCCACAATGATATTTCCTCCAGTAGTTTGTGTCTCTGCCCCTCCCACAATGGGGAGATTTCCTCCAGTAGTTTGTGTCTCTGCCCCTCCCACAATGGGGAGATTTCCCCCAGTAGTTTGTGTCTATGCCCCTCCCACAATGGGGAGATTTCCCTTCAGTAGTTTGTGTCTCTGCCCCTCCCACAATGAAGAGATTTCCTCCAGTAGTTTGTGCCTCTGCCCCTCCCACATGGAGGAAATTTCCCTGCGGTAGTTTGTGTCTCTGCCCCTCCCACAATGGGGAGATTTCCCCCAGTAGTTTGTGTCTCTGCCCCTCCCACAATGGGGAGATTTCCCCCAGTAGTTTGTGTCTCTGCCCCTCCCACAATGGGGAGATTTCCTCCAGTAGTTTGTGTCTCTGCCCCTCCCACAATGGGGAGATTTCCCCCAGTAGTTTGTGTCTCTGCCCCTCCCACAATGGGGAGATTTCCTCCAGTAGTTTGTGTCTCTGCCCCTCCCACAATGGGGAGATTTCCTGCAGTAGTTTGTGTCTCTGCCCCTCCCACAATGAAGAGATTTTCTCCAGTAGTTTGTGTCTCTGCCCCTCCCACAATGATATTTCCTCCACTAGTTTGTATCTCTGCCCCTCCCACAATGGTGAGATTTCCCCCAGTAGTTTGTGTCTCTGCCCCTCCCACAATGGGGAGATTTCCCCCAGTAGTTTGTGTCTCTGCCCCTCCCACAATGGGGAGATTTCCCCCCAGTAGTTTGTGTCTATGCCCCTCCCACAATGGGGAGATTTTCTCCAGTCGTTTGTGTCTCTGCCCCTCCCACAATGATATTTCCTCCAGTAGTTTGTGTCTCTGCCCCTCCCATAATGGGGAGATTTCCTGCAGTAGTTTGTGTCTCTGCCCCTCCCATAATGGGGAGATTTAATGCAGTAGTTTGTGTCTCTGCCCCTCCCATAATGGGGAGATTTCCTGCAGTAGTTTGTGTCTCTGCCCCTCCCACAATGGGGAGATTTCCTGCAGTAGTTTGTGTCTCTGCCCCTCCCACAATGGGGAGATTTCCCTGCAGTAGTTTGTGTCTCTGCCCCTCCCACAATGGGGAGATTTCCCCCAGTAGTTTGTGTCTCTGCACCTCCCACAATGGGGAGATTTCCTGCAGTAGTCTGTGTCTCTGCCCCTCCCACAATGGGGAGATTTCCTCCAGTAGTTTGTGTCTCTGCCCCTCCCAGATCTCTTGTTTGTGTTCTGATTGGTCCGTCAAACACTGTTGCCGTGTTGGTTCCTTTCTATCCGGGAGCTGTGATGCGCCTTGTGGCTCCTCCTCCCCCTCCTCTCCTTTGTTGTTGGGGGTGGATGGGCTGCCACTGCGCATCAGCGTCACGCAGTCCATGCCGGACATGCGCGTCCCTTTGGACGCTAGCGTGTGCCCTCATGTGATTTCCACACCCGCACGTCATGTGGGCGGGGCATTGGTATCGGCAGGCCGGGCGTACCATTGCTCGTGCGGCGGTGCCTTCCGCCCCTCCCCTGAGTGCGTGGCGTGACGTTGGTGGGTGGCTCCCGCGGCGGCGCCCATAAGGGGCGCGACCTTGGCGGCATTCACTCCCGAGACTCCCATGTCAACGGATGTCATACCTGTCTGAGAAGCGGCACTGTTTCTAACCCTGGTATTGTCTCACTTCCTGCACTGGGCAACTTCTCTACTATCACCCGTTCCTCCCCTACCTTTTTTCTTACGGATCACATTCTTCCCCCCCCCCCTTTTTTCTTTTTCCTTCCCCCCCCCCCCTTCTTTTTATCTTAGTTAGAGGCATTAGGTCTGACTTGGTTTATTTCATAATTACACCTATTCTCAAGGCTGGTTTCTTTTTCTTCCCCTTTCATTTCAACCTTAGGCTTTAGTTCTGACCTGTTCTGTTTCACAATTACACCTTCATCCAGGGCCCTTTTTGTCCTGGCTCCATCTTTCCTATCACTACTAATCACTATCTTGTTTTGGTTCTTCCCACACAGGTTTATCTCGTGGGTGTTTATCTGCCTTGGTTGGCGCCCTGTGGGTAGCCCTCGCGGCCCTGCCCATCTCAGCTCCCGGGGGGAAGTGTCCCCGATTTGGCTGGTGGAGCCCGACTGACAGTCACCCCCAAGGGAATCATAATTTGTAAGCATGTACTTTATGTGGGGTTTGGCCCATTACCCCACCGTTATGCCATGCTTGTTACTATTATTATATTATATTGATATCCTTTTTCTCATTGTAGCTACCGTACACGCTTGCTCCTGATGAGTGGCGGTCAGCCACGAAACGCGTAGAGCTATTGAAGTCGTGTTTTTTCTAATCGCATTCAACTTTTTACAGCTGCTCTGTCCAAATACTGTCCATAGAATATTGAGGCTACCCGTTATGCAGGCACTATTTGTTGCTTTATGGTTTTATACCAATTCTATTTGGTGAACTGTGGAATTTTGCTACGTTCATATTTTACTTATATGCTGCTACGATGTATTGTTAACGCTTCGCATCAACTACAACGGATTTAATTGTGTACATATTATATTCTCTATAAATTTATTATTATTATGTATTGTCAGTATCTCTTATTCAGTGTAAATGATTTAATCATGTTTATTTCCTATCCATTGTAAATGATTTAATCATGTTGATGTTATATTTTTATGAACTTATTAAAATTTCTCAATTGTTCGCCAATTTATACTATTCTATCATAAATTTCGCACTTCATTTAAAGTCCCGCCCCTGTTGCTCTCCCCCCTTTTTGACCACTACATGGATGGAAATACTTGACCTTACCAGGTCAGTGTTTCATATTAAGTCCCAAGGGATGGAAATAGATGACCTTACCAGGTCACATTTCACTTAAAGTCCCTTAACCCTTCGCCTATATAATAACTCTGCCCCTCCCACAATGATATTTCCTCCAGTAGTTTGTGTCTCTGCCCCTCCCACAATGGGGAAATTTCCTCCAGTAGTTTGCGTCTCGGCTCCTCCCACAATGGGGAGATTTCCCCCAGTAGTTTGTGTCTCTGCCCCTCCCACAATGGGGAGATTTCCCCCAGTAGTTTGTGTCTCTGCCCCTCCCACAATGAAGAGATTTCCTCCAGTAGTTTGTGCCTCTGCCCCTCCCACAAGGAGGAAATTTCCCTGCGGTAGTTTGTGTCTCTGCCCCTCCCACAATGGGGAGATTTCCCCCAGTAGTTTGTGTCTCTGCCCCTCTCACAATGGGGAGATTTCCTCCAGTAGTTTGTGTCTCTGCCCCTCCCACAATGGGGAGATTTCCCCCAGTAGTTTGTGTCTCTGCCCCTCCCACAATGGGGAGATTTCCCCCAGTAGTTTGTGTCTCTGCCCCTCCCACAATGGGGAGATTTCCCCCCAGTAGTTTGTGTCTATGCCCCTCCCACAATGGGGAGATTTTCTCCAGTCGTTTGTGTCTCTGCCCCTCCCACAATGATATTTCCTCCAGTAGTTTGTGTCTCTGCCCCTCCCATAATGGGGAGATTTCCTGCAGTAGTTTGTGTCTCGGCCCCTCCCATAATGGGGAGATTTAATGCAGTAGTTTGTGTCTCTGCCCCTCCCATAATGGGGACATTTCCTGCAGTAGTTTGTGTCTCTGCCCCTCCCACAATGGGGAGATTTCCTGCAGTAGTTTGTGTCTCTGCCCCTCCCACAATGGGGAGATTTCCCTGCAGTAGTTTGTGTCTCTGCCCCTCCCACAATGGGGAGATTTCCCGCAGTAATTTGTGTCTCTGCCCCTCCCACAAGGAGGAGATTTCCCCCAGTAGTTTGTGTCTCTGCCACTCCCACAATGGGGAGATTTCCTGCAGTAGTTTGTGTCTCTGCCCCTCCCACAATGGGGAGATTTCCTCCAGTAGTTTGTGTCTCTGCCCCTCCCACAATGGGGAGATTTCCTCCAGTAGTTTGTGTCTCTGCCCCTCCCACAATGGGGAGATTTCCTGCAGTAGTCTGTGTCTCTGCCCCTCCCACAATGGGGAGATTTCCTCCAGTAGTTTGTGTCTCTGCCCCTCCCACAATGATATTTCCTCCAGTAGTTTGTGTCTCTGCCCCTCCCACAATGGGGAGATTTCCTCCAGTAGTTTGTGTCTCGGCTCCTCCCACAATGGGGAGATTTCCTGCAGTAGTTTGTGTCTCTGCCCCTCCCACAATGGGGAGATTTCCCCCAGTAGTTTGTGTCTCTGCCCCTCCCACAATGAGGAGATTTCCTCCAGTATTTTGTGTCTCTGCCCCTCCCACAAGTAGGAAATTTCCCTGCGGTAGTTTGTGTCTCTGCCCCTCCCACAATGGGGAGATTTCCCCCAGTAGTTTGTGTCTCTGCCCCTCCCACAATGGGGAGATTTCCCTTCAGTAGTTTGTGTCTCTGCCCCTCCCACAATGAAGAGATTTCCTCCAGTAGTTTGTTCCTCTGCCCCTCCCACAAGGAGGAAATTTCCCTGCGGTAGTTTGTGTCTCTGCCCCTCCCACAATGGGCAGATTTCCCCCAGTAGTTTGTGTCTCTGCCCCTCCCACAATGGGGAGATTTCCTCCAGTAGTTTGTGTCTCTGCCCCTCCCACAATGGGGAGATTTCCCCCAGTAGTTTGTGTCTCTGCCCCTCCCACAATGGGGAGATTTCCTCCAGTAGTTTGTGTCTCTGCCCCTCCCACAATGGGGAGATTTCCTGCAGTAGTTTGTGTCTCTGCCCCTCCCACAATGAAGAGATTTTCTCCAGTAGTTTGTGTCTCTGCCCCTCCCACAATGATATTTCCTCCACTAGTTTGTATCTCTGCCCCTCCCACAATGGTGAGATTTCCCCCAGTAGTTTGTGTCTCTGCCCCTCCCACAATGGGGAGATTTCCCCCAGTAGTTTGTGTCTCTGCCCCTCCCACAATGGGGAGATTTCCCCCCAGTAGTTTGTGTCTATGCCCCTCCCACAATGGGGAGATTTTCTCCAGTCGTTTGTGTCTCTGCCCCTCCCACAATGATATTTCCTCCAGTAGTTTGTGTCTCTGCCCCTCCCATAATGGGGAGATTTCCTGCAGTAGTTTGTGTCTCTGCCCCTCCCATAATGGGGAGATTTAATGCAGTAGTTTGTGTCTCTGCCCCTCCCATAATGGGGAGATTTCCTGCAGTAGTTTGTGTCTCTGCCCCTCCCACAATGGGGAGATTTCCTGCAGTAGTTTGTGTCTCTGCCCCTCCCACAATGGGGAGATTTCCCTGCAGTAGTTTGTGTCTCTGCCCCTCCCACAATGGGGAGATTTCCCGCAGTAATTTGTGTCTCTGCCCCTCCCACAAGGAGGAGATTTCCCTGCAGTAGTTTGTGTCTCTGCCCCTCCCACAATGGGGAGATTTCCCCCAGTAGTTTGTGTCTCTGCCACTCCCACAATTGGGAGATTTCCCCCAGTAGTTTGTGTCTCTGCCACTCCCACAATGGGGAGATTTCCTCCAGTAGTTTGTGTCTCTGCCCCTCCCACAATGGGGAGATTTCCTCCAGTAGTTTGTGTCTCTGCCCCTCCCACAATGGGGAGATTTCCTGCAGTAGTCTGTGTCTCTGCCCCTCCCACAATGGGGAGATTTCCTCCAGTAGTTTGTGTCTCTGCCCCTCCCACAATGATATTTCCTCCAGTAGTTTGTGTCTCTGCCCCTCCCACAATGGGGAGATTTCCTCCAGTAGTTTGTGTCTCGGCTCCTCCCACAATGGGGAGATTTCCTGCAGTAGTTTGTGTCTCTGCCCTCCCACAATGGGGAGATTTCCCCCAGTAGTTTGTGTCTCTGCCCCTCCCACAATGAGGAGATTTCCTCCAGTAGTTTGTGTCTCTGCCCCTCCCACAAGTAGGAAATTTCCCTGCGGTAGTTTGTGTCTCTGCCCCTCCCACAATGGGGAGATTTCCCCCAGTAGTTTGTGTCTCTGCCCCTCCCACAATGGGGAGATTTCCCTTCAGTAGTTTGTGCCTCTGCCCCTCCCACAATGAAGAGATTTCCTCCAGTAGTTTGTGCCTCTGCCCCTCCCACAATGGGGAGATTTCCCCCAGTAGTTTGTGTCTCTGCCCCTCCCACAATGGGGAGATTTCCTCCAGTAGTTTGTGTCTCTGCCCCTCCCACAATGGGGAGATTTCCCCCAGTAGTTTGTGTCTCTGCCCCTCCCACAATAGGGAGATTTCCCCCCAGTAGTTTGTGTCTCTGCCCCTCCCACAATGGGGAGATTTCCTGCAGTAGTTTGTGTCTCTGTCCCTCCCACAATGAGGAGATTTTCTCCAGTAGTTTGTGTCTCTGCCCCTCCCACAATGATATTTCCTCCAGTAGTTTGTTTCTCTGCCCCTCCCACAATGGGGAGATTTCCCGCAGTAGTTTGTGTCTCTGCCCCTCCCACAATGAGGAGATTTTCTCCAGTAGTTTGTGTCTCTGCCCCTCCCACAATGATATTTCCTCCAGTAGTTTGTGTCTCTGCCCCTCCCACAATGGGGAGATTTCCTGCAGTAGTTTGTGTCTCTGCCCCTCCCACAATGGGGAGATTTCCTGCAGTAGTTTGTGTCTCTGCTCCTCCCACAATGGGGAGATTTCCCCCAGTAGTTTGTGTCTCTGCCCCTCCCACAATGGGGAGATTTCTCCCAGTAGTTTGTGTCTCTGCCCCTCCCACAATGATATTTCCTCCAGTAGTTTGTGTCTCTGCCCCTCCCACAAGGAGGAGATTTCCCCCAGTAGTTTGTGTCTCTGCCCCTCCCACAATGGGGAGATTTCCTGCAGTAGTTTCTGTCTCTGCCCCTCCCACAATGGGGAGATTTCCTCCAGTAGTTTCTGTCTCTTCCCCTCCCACAATGGGGAGATTTCCTGCAGTAGTTTGTGTCTCTGCCCCTCCCACAATGGGGAGATTTCCTTCCAGTAGTTTGTGTCTCTGCCCCTCCCACAATGGGGAGATTTCCCGCAGTAGTTTGTGTCTCTGCTCCTCCCACAATGGGGAGATTTCCCCCAGTAGTTTGTGTCTCTGCCCCTCCCACAATGGGGAGATTTCCCCCAGTAGTTTGTGTCTCTGCCCCTCCCACAATGATATTTCCTCCAGTAGTTTGTGTCTCTGCCCCTCCCACAAGGAGGAGATTTCCCCCAGTAGTTTGTGTCTCTGCCCCTCCCACAATGGGGAGATTTCCTGCAGTAGTTTCTGTCTCTGCCCCTCCCACAATGGGGAGATTTCCTCCAGTAGTTTGTGTCTCTTCCCCTCCCACAATGGGGAGATTTCCTGCAGTAGTTTGTGTCTCTGCCCCTCCCACAATGAGGAGATTTCCTGCAGTAGTTTGTGTCTCTGCCCCTCCCACAATGGGGAGATTTCCTTCCAGTAGTTTGTGTCTCTGCCCCTCCCACAATGGGGAGATTTCCCGCAGTAATTTGTGTCTCTGCCCCTCCCACAATGGGGAGATTTCCTGCAGTAATTTGTGTCTCTGCCCCTCCCACAATGGGGAGATTTCCCCCAGTAGTTTGTGTCTCTGCCCCTCCCACAATGAAGAGATTTCCTCCAGTAGTTTGTGCCTCTGCCCCTCCCACAAGGAGGAAATTTCCCTGCGGTAGTTTGTGTCTCTGCCCCTCCCACTATGGGGAGATTTCCTTCCAGTAGTTTGTGTCTCTGCCCCTCCCACAATGGGGAGATTTCCCGCAGTAATTTGTGTCTCTGCCCCTCCCACAATGGGGAGATTTCCTGCAGTAATTTGTGTCTCTGCCCCTCCCACAATGGGGAGATTTCCCCCAGTAGTTTGTGTCTCTGCCCCTCCCACAATGAAGAGATTTCCTCCAGTAGTTTGTGCCTCTGCCCCTCCCACAAGGAGGAAATTTCCCTGCGGTAGTTTGTGTCTCTGCCCCTCCCACTATGGGGAGATTTCCTTCCAGTAGTTTGTGTCTCTGCCCCTCCCACAATGGGGAGATTTCCTTCCAGTAGTTTGTGTCTCTGCCCCTCCCACAATGGGGAGATTTCCCGCAGTAATTTGTGTCTCTGCCCCTCCCACAATGGGGAGATTTCCTGCAGTAATTTGTGTCTCTGCCCCTCCCACAATGGGGAGATTTCCCATCAGTAGTTTGTGTCTCTGCCCCTCCCACAATGAAGAGATTTCCTCCAGTAGTTTGTGCCTCTGCCCCTCCCACAAGGAGGAAATTTCCCTGCGGTAGTTTGTGTCTCTGCCCCTCCCACTATGGGGAGATTTCCCCCAGTAGTTTGTGTCTCTGCCCCTCCCACAATGGGGAGATTTCCTCCAGTAGTTTGTGTCTCTGCCCCTCCCACAATGGTGAGATTTCCCCCAGTAGTTTGTGTCTCTGCCCCTCCCACAATAGGGAGATTCCCCCCAGTAGTTTGTGTCTCTGCCCCTCCCACAATGGGGAGATTTCCTGCAGTAGTTTGTGTCTCTGTCCCTCCCACAATGAGGAGATTTTCTCCAGTAGTTTGTGTCTCTGCCCCTCCCACAATGATATTTCCTCCAGTAGTTTGTGTCTCTGCCCCTCCCACAATGGGGAGATTTCCCGCAGTAGTTTGTGTCTCTGCCCCTCCCACAATGAGGAGATTTCCTCCAGTAGTTTGTGTCTCTGCCCCTCCCACAATGATATTTCCTCCAGTAGTTTGTGTCTCTGCCCCTCCCACAATGGGGAGATTTCCTGCAGTAGTTTGTGTCTCTGCCCCTCCCACAATGGGGAGATTTCCTGCAGTAGTTTGTGTCTCTGCTCCTCCCACAATGGGGAGATTTCCCCCAGTAGTTTGTGTCTCTGCCCCTCCCACAATGGGGAGATTTCTCCCAGTAGTTTGTGTCTCTGCCCCTCCCACAATGATATTTCCTCCAGTAGTTTGTGTCTCTGCCCCTCCCACAAGGAGGAGATTTCCCCCAGTAGTTTGTGTCTCTGCCCCTCCCACAATGGGGAGATTTCCTGCAGTAGTTTCTGTCTCTGCCCCTCCCACAATGGGGAGATTTCCTCCAGTAGTTTCTGTCTCTTCCCCTCCCACAATGGGGAGATTTCCTGCAGTAGTTTGTGTCTCTGCCCCTCCCACAATGGGGAGATTTCCTTCCAGTAGTTTGTGTCTCTGCCCCTCCCACAATGGGGAGATTTCCCGCAGTAGTTTGTGTCTCTGCTCCTCCCACAATGGGGAGATTTCCCCCAGTAGTTTGTGTCTCTGCCCCTCCCACAATGGGGAGATTTCCCCCAGTAGTTTGTGTCTCTGCCCCTCCCACAATGATATTTCCTCCAGTAGTTTGTGTCTCTGCCCCTCCCACAAGGAGGAGATTTCCCCCAGTAGTTTGTGTCTCTGCCCCTCCCACAATGGGGAGATTTCCTGCAGTAGTTTCTGTCTCTGCCCCTCCCACAATGGGGAGATTTCCTGCAGTAGTTTGTGTCTCTGCCCCTCCCACAATGAGGAGATTTCCTGCAGTAGTTTGTGTCTCTGCCCCTCCCACAATGGGGAGATTTCCTTCCAGTAGTTTGTGTCTCTGCCCCTCCCACAATGGGGAGATTTCCTGCAGTAATTTGTGTCTCTGCCCCTCCCACAATGGGGAGATTTCCCCCAGTAGTTTGTGTCTCTGCCCCTCCCACAATGGGGAGATTTCCCATCAGTAGTTTGTGTCTCTGCCCCTCCCACAATGGGGAGATTTCCCGCAGTAATTTGTGTCTCTGCCCCTCCCACAATGAGGAGATTTCCTGCAGTAGTTTGTGTCTCTGCCCCTCCCACAATGGGGAGATTTCCTTCCAGTAGTTTGTGTCTCTGCCCCTCCCACAATGGGGAGATTTCCCCCAGTAGTTTGTGTCTCTGCCCCTCCCACAATGGGGAGATTTCCCCCAGTAGTTTGTGCCTCTGCCCCTCCCACAAGGAGGAAATTTCCCTGCGGTAGTTTGTGTCTCTGCCCCTCCCACTATGGGGAGATTTCCCCCAGTAGTTTGTGTCTCTGCCCCTCCCACAATGGGGAGATTTCCTCCAGTAGTTTGTGTCTCTGCCCCTCCCACAATGGTGAGATTTCCCCCAGTAGTTTGTGTCTCTGCCCCTCCCACAAGGAGGAGATTTCCCCCAGTAGTTTGTGTCTCTGCCCCTCCCACAATGGGGAGATTTCCTGCAGTAGTTTCTGTCTCTGCCCCTCCCACAATGGGGAGATTTCCTGCAGTAGTTTGTGTCTCTGCCCCTCCCACAATGAGGAGATTTCCTGCAGTAGTTTGTGTCTCTGCCCCTCCCACAATGGGGAGATTTCCTTCCAGTAGTTTGTGTCTCTGCCCCTCCCACAATGGGGAGATTTCCTGCAGTAATTTGTGTCTCTGCCCCTCCCACAATGGGGAGATTTCCCCCAGTAGTTTGTGTCTCTGCCCCTCCCACAATGGGGAGATTTCCCATCAGTAGTTTGTGTCTCTGCCCCTCCCACAATGGGGAGATTTCCCGCAGTAATTTGTGTCTCTGCCCCTCCCACAATGAGGAGATTTCCTGCAGTAGTTTGTGTCTCTGCCCCTCCCACAATGGGGAGATTTCCTTCCAGTAGTTTGTGTCTCTGCCCCTCCCACAATGGGGAGATTTCCCCCAGTAGTTTGTGTCTCTGCCCCTCCCACAATGGGGAGATTTCCCCCAGTAGTTTGTGCCTCTGCCCCTCCCACAAGGAGGAAATTTCCCTGCGGTAGTTTGTGTCTCTGCCCCTCCCACTATGGGGAGATTTCCCCCAGTAGTTTGTGTCTCTGCCCCTCCCACAATGGGGAGATTTCCTCCAGTAGTTTGTGTCTCTGCCCCTCCCACAATGGTGAGATTTCCCCCAGTAGTTTGTGTCTCTGCCCCTCCCACAATGAGGAGATTTTCTCCAGTAGTTTGTGTCTCTGCCCCTCCCACAATGATATTTCCTCCAGTAGTTTGTGTCTCTGCCCCTCCCACAATGGGGAGATTTCCCGCAGTAGTTTGTGTCTCTGCCCCTCCCACAATGAGGAGATTTCCTCCAGTAGTTTGTGTCTCTGCCCCTCCCACAATGGGGAGATTTCCTGCAGTAGTTTGTGTCTCTGCCCCTCCCACAATGGGGAGATTTCCCGCAGTAGTTTGTGTCTCTGCTCCTCCCACAATGGGGAGATTTCCCCCAGTAGTTTGTGTCTCTGCCCCTCCCACAATGGGGAGATTTCTCCCAGTAGTTTGTGTCTCTGCCCCTCCCACAATGATATTTCCTCCAGTAGTTTGTGTCTCTGCCCCTCCCACAATGGGGAGATTTCCTGCAGTAGTTTGTGTCTCTGCCCCTCCCACAATGGGGAGATTTCCTTCCAGTAGTTTGTGTCTCTGCCCCTCCCACAATGGGGAGATTTCCCGCAGTAGTTTGTGTCTCTGCTCCTCCCACAATGGGGAGATTTCCCCCAGTAGTTTGTGTCTCTGCCCCTCCCACAATGGGGAGATTTCCCCCAGTAGTTTGTGTCTCTGCCCCTCCCACAATGATATTTCCTCCAGTAGTTTGTGTCTCTGCCCCTCCCACAAGGAGGAGATTTCCCCCAGTAGTTTGTGTCTCTGCCCCTCCTACAATGGGGAGATTTCCTGCAGTAGTTTGTGTCTCTGCCCCTCCCACAATGGGGAGATTTCCTTCCAGTAGTTTGTGTCTCTGCCCCTCCCACAATGGGGAGATTTCCCGCAGTAGTTTGTGTCTCTGCCCCTCCCACAATGGGGAGATTTCCCGCAGTAGTTTGTGTCTCTGCTCCTCCCACAATGGGGAGATTTCCTTCCAGTAGTTTGTGTCTCTGCCCCTCCCACAATGGGGAGATTTCCCGCAGTAGTTTGTGTCTCTGCTCCTCCCACAATGAGGAGATTTCCTGCAGTAGTTTGTGTCTCTGCCCCTCCCACAATGGGGAGATTTCCTTCCAGTAGTTTGTGTCTCTGCCCCTCCCACAATGAGGAGATTTCCTGCAGTAGTTTGTGTCTCTGCCCCTCCCACAATGGGGAGATTTCCTTCCAGTAGTTTGTGTCTCTGCTCCTCCCACAATGGGGAGATTTCCCCGCAGTAATTTGTGTCTCTGCCCCTCCCACAATGGGGAGATTTCCTGCAGTAATTTGTGTCTCTGCCCCTCCCACAATGGGGAGATTTCCCGCAGTAATTTGTGTCTCTGCCCCTCCCACAATGGGGAGATTTCCTGCAGTAATTTGTGTCTCTGCCCCTCCCGCAATGGGGAGATTTCTCTGCAGTAGTTTGTGTCTCTGCCCCTCCCACAATGGGGAGATTTCCTGCAGTAATTTGTGTCTCTGCCCCTCCCACAATGGGGAGATTTCCTGCAGTAAATTGTGTCTCTGCCCCTCCCACAATGGGGAGATTTCCCCCAGCTTTCAATGAATGTCTATTCTCCATATTGGAGTCAGGAATCAGATAAATGTAAGGATGTGATTGGCCGCCCTCTGGGGTGTCACTTACCTTCATTGTGGGGAATTCGGTTCTGATGAAGTCGTACATATCGTTGGTGTTCATGGTGTTCTGGTCTCTGCTACTCTTAGAGGCGTAACTTTGAAATTTCTTCAGGATCTGGGATATGATCTCCTCCGCCGTCATGTCCTGGAGAGAGAAGAAAATGAGCGATCCCACCGAGATCAGAGTCTGGGGGGGTGTCGGGTACAGAGTCTGGGGGGGTGTCGGGTACAGAGTCTGGGGGGGGTGTCGGGTACAGAGTCTGGGGGGGATGTCGGGTACAGAGTCTGGGGGGGATGTCGGGTACAGAGTCTGGGGGGGATGTCGGGTACAGAGTCTGGGGGGGTGTCGGGTACAGATTCTGGGGGGGTGTCGGGTACAGAGTCTGGGGGGGTGTCGGGTACAGAGTCTGGGGGGGGTGTCGGGTACAGAGTCTGGGGGGGATGTCGGGTACAGAGTCTGGGGGGGATGTCGGGTACAGAGTCTGGGGGGGATGTCGGGTACAGAGTCTGGGGGGGTGTCGGGTACAGATTCTGGGGGGGTGTCGGGTACAGAGTCTGGGGGGGTGTCGGGTACAGAGTCTGGGGGGGTGTAGGGTACAGAGTCTGGGGGGGTGTCGGGTACAGAGTCTGGGGGGGTGTCGGGTACAGAGTCTGGGGGGGTGTCGGGTACAGAGTCTGGGGGGGTGTCAGGTCACAAAGTCTGGGGGGGTGTCAGGTCACAGTCTGGGGGGTGTCTGGCACCAGGTCTGCCCAGTATTGTCGGGATCTGTCCTGGCTGCATCGCGGACTATGTGTGGGTTAACCCCGCCTCCTCTCCAATGCTATAGGACCCCACTCTCATAAATTTGAGCTCACCACTAGAGACTGCGTTCCGTAATCAGCCAACTCATCAGCAAATGGGTGGAAACTCCGACTGCCATGGAGTCCATCAGGAAAGGAAAATTACGGTAAGTATTTGATAATAAATTTTACATTTTCCCATGGCAGACCACGTGTGGGAAATAATTCGCCAATTCACACGGGTGGGTACGCTGATAAAAAGAAGTTTAATTCTGGCCCGAGACGAGGAAACGCAACAAAGGATTCGGGCGGGGGGGGGTCCGGTGCCATCTCAGGTGGTGGAGAGGCCAAGCAACTTCGAAAGTTATCCAGGGGATGACTCTTCGGGAGAAGGCCACACAAGGGTTGGCTTCTCAACAGGAGCCTGGTAAAGCTGAAGAACCTAAGTGAATCCAACCTCGTGCGGTATTGCCGGATCGGTGGCAAGATACTGTTTCTACAAGTGTTTCAAGTTTCCTTGTTCATGTTCTGCAACAAAGTTGGTGGCAGAGACTTGTTCCTGACTCAAGCACTCTGTTGGCTGCTAGGCCTGGTGAGAGGGGGACTGCCCAACTAGGGTGAGGATCCAGCTGTGAATGGCTATTCTCTGGATTTATTTAAAGTGAGAGAGTTCTTTTCATATAGACTTTGATACTAAGAGTACCCGGACTTTTCACCTAAACCCTCCAATCCTATACCTACTTTTCGCAAATAAAAATCCCTTCTGTCGTCAGTCTCTATAGTTCTTGGGCCATCTACCTCGGGAAACCGCTAGACGTAAATTCGAGGTGAAGAAGGTAACGGTAAGCCCAATAATCTCAGCCGCTCCTTCGGGGGTCAGTGCTACATATGCAATAGTGTGACATAAAGGTATTAATGGAGGCCCATGAGGCCGCTTTGTAGGTGGCATCAGGAGCCACGTCCCGGGCTGCTGTCCACGAAGCCACCATACCCCTGGTAGGGTGTGTTGTCACCGCCTCTGGAGGAACCAGGCCCTTAGCCCTATAAGCCTGGACGATCCCGGTCACAATCGTTCTGGGTGAAGCCCGTTTCCCCTTGTTGTTGCCGGAGTGTAGAGCAAAGAGGAAGTAACTCGTGGGTATTCCTTCACCATTTCGCCTACATCCAGAGGATGAACTTCACAGGAAACGGGGGTCCTGAATGTAGGTAGGACAATTTCGTGGTCCTCATGGAACACTGAAGAGACTTCGGATTTGAGCTGAGCATAGGGATGAGGACCACCCGGAAGAAGAAGTCAGGAATGGTTCTACATGACCCAAGGACCCAATCTCAGAAACCCTTTTAGCCGAGGTGATGGCTACTAGAAAGGCGACTCTTGCAGAAAAGTCCTTAATAGAAAGCGGGGCAGATCCCACGTTTTGGCCAGTAAGGTGCTATCATCACCCCCTCAACTGCCTCCGCTTGAAGCCTCCATAAGAATCTGAGAATGATCGGGAATGGGGAGAAGGAGTATGCCCATGTTGGAGCTTCCACTGATCTGTTAGGGCATCTATTTCCGAAGGCCTGGCTGCAATGGCCCCGAGTGTCATACAAGTGGTAATAAATTGCAGGGGGATGCAAATAAATCTACTTCGGGATTGGCTCCCAAGTTCAGGATCCACTCGAACGTCTGCGCATGCAGTGACCACTCGTTGTTGTCCAGGCAAGTGCCGCGACAGGAAGTCCGCTTGGACATTCTCGACTCCAGGGATGAAGACTGCTGAAATATTGGCCAGATTTTTCTGAGCCCAGGACATGATGGGCTCAACTTCTTGGAGCAGAGTAGAGCCCCCGAGTGCCCCCAATGTCTCTTGCAAATATTTTTAATATGATATAATTAATATTACCATTATTGTTGTTGTTATTATTATTATTAATATTTTAATACATTTTGTAGTATTTCTTATTATTGTATTGTTGTAATTATTATGTTTAATATTATATAATGGTTTTTATTATCATTATTATCAATATTTTTATTAGTATTTTTTTTTTTATATTATAGTTGTACTACTTTATTATGTTGGAATATTACATAATATCAAAAATATTGATAATAATGATAATATTACAACATAATATAACAATGATAATAAAATAATATATGGATAATAAAAACAACAATTACATATTATCAAAAATATTGATAATAATGATAATTGTTGTATTTATTATCCACATTTTTATTATTGTATTATCATTGTTATTATTATTTTATGTTGTAATATTATCATTATTATAAATATTATTTGTAATATTATATAATTGTGGGTTTGTTTGTTTTTTTGTTTTTTAATTTATCAATATTTTTTATTAACAATAATATAATGAAGAAGAAATATATTAATAAAAAATATTGATAACTTTAAAAAAAAAAACACAAAAATAATTATATAATATTACAAATAATATTGCTAATAATGATAACATTACAACATATAATAATAATAATAATAATAACAATAATATTATATAATAATGATAATATTAAAACATAATAAATTAGATAATATATTTCTTCTTCATTATATTATTGTTATCTATTTTATTATGTTTTAATATTATCAATATTATATAATATTATTGTTATTATTATTATTATTTTATGTTGTAATATTATCATTATTATCAATATTATTTGTAATATCAAATTTTTTTTGTGGGTTTTTTTTTGTTTTTAAATGTATCAATATTTTTTTTAATATATATTTTTTCATTATATTATTATCTATTTTATTATGTTTTAATATTATCTAATATCGTTATTATTATTTTATGTTGTAATATTATCATTATTATCAATAATATTTGTAATATTACATCATTGTTTTTGTGGGTTTGTTTTTTGTTTTTTAATTTATCAATATTTTTTATTAATATATATTTTTTCATTATATTATTGTTATCTATTTTATTATGTTTTAATATTATCTAATATCGTTATTATTATTTTATGTTGTAATATTATCATTATTATCAATATTATTTGTAATATTATCTAATTTTTTTTGTGGGTTTTTTTTTGTTTTTAAATTTATCAATATTTTTTATTAATATATATTTTTTCATTATATTATTATCTATTTTATTATGTTTTAATATTATCTAATATTGTTATTATTATTTTATGTTGTAATATTATCATTATTATCAATAATATTTGTAATATTACATCATTGTTTTTGTGGGTTTGTTTTTTAATTTATCAATATTTTTTATTAATATATATTTTTTCATTATATTGTTATCTATTTTATTATGTTTTAATATTATCAATATTATATAATATTATTGTTATTATTATTTTTTTTAATTAATATTGTACTTTATTATTATTGTATTGTCCTTGTTAATAAAAAGATTTATTATTATGCTGTAATATTTAGGAATTATAATAATAATAATAATAATAATAATAATAATAATAATAATAATAATAAATAATAATAATATTAAGGATCCCCTAGGTGGAGGACTTTTATGGCACAGTATAATTTCAAAAGATTTTAATATAGTAAATTAATGGTTTCAAGAGTATTTATTTAGAGAATATATGGGGAAAAAATCAGTATACTGTGTGTGTGTGTGTATGTGTATGTGTGTATATATATATTTATATATTTTTTTATATACTGTATATATACATTACACAATACAGTTTGTGATTTCTCACACCCGACGCATTTCAAAGTACTAACTTGCCTCCTCCTTCAGGGGTACATCCCAGAAGAAACCATATTTGTAAAATAGAATAATGAATAAACATATAATAATGACATACAACCTTCTCAGAACACAGCGTCAAAAATGAAGACCTCTTACAAATATTGTAGCGGTGTGGTCAACGTTCCAGTAGTCGTGTCATAAAAAACATGGGGAAGCTCTGCGTGCCGGTGAGTGTAGTGGGCGTGGCCGGGCTCCAAAAAATAATTGCAATTGTAACGAAAACTTAACAAACCTAAAATTTAAAACCCCAGGTACTCGGCACAGGGATAGTGGGAACCCCTCATAATGGGCACAGCGGGTGTACAGACCCGGGAACTCGGCACAGGGATAGTGGGAACCCCTCATAATGGGCACAGCGGGTGTACAGACCCGGGAACTCGGCACAGGGATAGTGGGAACCCCTCATAATGGGCACAGCGGATGTACAGACCCGGGAACTCAGCACAGGGATGGTGGGAACCCCTCATAATGGGCACAGCGGGTGTACAGACCCGGGAACTCAGCACAGGGATGGTGGGAACCCCTCATAATGGGCACAGTGGGTGTACAGACCCAGGAACTCAGCACAGGGATAGTGGGAACCCCTCATAATGGGCACAGCGGGTGTACAGACCCAGGTACTCGGCACAGGGATAGTGGGAACCCCTCATAATGGGCACAGCGGGTGTACAGACCCAGGTACTCGGCACAGGGATAGTGGGAACCCCTCATAATGGGCACAGCGGGTGTACAGACCCGGGAACTCAGCACAGGGATAGTGGGAACCCCTCATAATGGGCACAGCGGGTGTACAGACCCGGGAACTCAGCACAGGGATGGTGGGAACTCCTCATAATGGGCACAGCGGGTGTACAGACCCGGGAACTCAGCACAGGGATGGTGGGGACCCCTCATAATGGGCACAGTGGGTGTACAGACCCGGGAACTCAGCACAGGGATGGTGGGAACCCCTCATAATGGGCACAGCGGGTGTACAGACCCGGGAACTCGGCACAGGGATAGTGGGAACCCCTCATAATGGGCACAGCGGGTGTACAGACCCAGGAACTCAGCACAGGGATAGTGGGAACCCCTCATAATGGGCACAGCGGGTGTACAGACCCAGGTACTCGGCACAGGGATAGTGGGAACCCCTCATAATGGGCACAGCGGGTGTACAGACCCAGGTACTCGGCACAGGGATAGTGGGAACCCCTCATAATGGGCACAGCGGGTGTACAGACCCGGGAACTCAGCACAGGGATAGTGGGAACCCCTCATAATGGGCACAGCGGGTGTACAGACCCGGGAACTCAGCACAGGGATGGTGGGAACCCCTCATAATGGGCACAGCGGGTGTACAGACCCGGGAACTCAGCACAGGGATGGTGGGAACCCCTCATAATGGGCACAGTGGGCGTAGAGACCCGGGAACTCAGCACAGGGATGGTGGGAACCCCTCATAATGGGCACAGCGAGTGTACAGACCCGGGAACTCAGCACAGGGATGATGGGAACCCCCCATAATGGGTACAGCGGGTGTACAGACCCGGGAACTCAGCACAGGGATGGTGGGAACCCCTCATAATGGGCACAGCGGGCGTACAGACCCGGGAACTCAGCACAGGGATGGTGGGACCCTATTTTCTCGGCTGGCTGCAAACAATAAATTGGGGTCTGTAGGGTGTAATAATCATGGCGTCATAAATATAAACTATGTGCACCCCTGACACACCCGGGAGGTAAAATAAAATGCTCCGGAGGTAGAAATGGAGGACGGGGATTGGCCAAAGAGTTGGGCGATATTTGCCGATCCCACCACTACCAACAGATGGTACGCATAGAGTTAATCTATCATTCTATTCTATCAATCGGCAGATAAGTTAGCAGGAAGGGGCGATCAATCGCTTGGATCAGAAATATCTGTCCGATGGTCTTTCTCTACGGCAACCAGCGCCCTGCCCCTCCCCCACTCTGCACCGGCATAATGATGGATGCCCGGCCATGCCAAGCGCTCATGTTCATGCTGCCTGGATATTTTCTGACCACCTCCTAGTCAGGGTGACCTGCAGAGGTGGGCAGATGGGGGTCAGTTGTCTCGGACCACTCCAAAGGACGGAGGGGGCTGCTGAGAGAACAGAAAATAAGGAGATTTCTCAAGACTTTGGAGACTTCCTGGTCACCGGCGTGAGATGACCTACTGAAGACGGATCTGAGGAAGGAGACACCTTGTTCGAAAAATGGCGACCGTTCTTATTCTCCGATCTCTTAGCAACACCCTCCCCCCCAACTATCTGAGACGACTGACCCCCATTTTGCCCACCAGTGCAGGAGACCCTTGCCTATCGAGAATGTAACCTGGAACATCGAATGACCCCACCAGAGGAAACCCATCGGGAGAGCACCATGCCAAGCTGGCCATGAATGTTGGCACCGCTACCACCCCCCCCACACAAAGCAGACAGAGAGCAGTGGAGTCTCACTTACCATGTTTTCAATGTCGTCAGTCTACGGAGACCGAGGGTAGAATTCAGCCGGTGTGGTACCTGTTATAATTTGATGCCCAATATATACCCAGACAGGACAGCGCCACACCCAGGGGAGCCACCTGATGAGAGATGAGCCAAGGATTTGGGGAGGAGGTATCACCCTTCCTCCTCCTCTCCTCCTCCTCCTCTCCTCCTCCTCTCCTCCTCTCCTCTCCTCCTCTCCTCCTCCTCCTCTCCTCCTCTCCTCCTCCTCCTCTCCTCCTCTCCTCTCCTCCTCCTCTCCTCCTCTCCTCTCCTCCTCTCCTCCTCCTCCTCTCCTCCTCCTCCTCTCCTCCTCTCCTCCTCCTCCTCTCCTCCTCTCCTCTCCTCACAAACGCTCCGAAATGTTGGTAAAAATTTTAGTAAAACGATTCAGGTTGTGGTCCCTGAGGGGGAAGAATTTTGAGGGTAATGTTGAGTTCTCGGGGGATCTTCTCATCCATGGAAGGTTGGAGGTTCCGGGGGAAGTCCAGGTGGAGAGGAGAGGACTGGTTTTTAGAGTGAGCCGGGTGAGATGAGTTTAGGACTGAGCCACGGTTGGTGGGCTGCAGAAAAAACCTCCTTGGAATCCCCAAAGACAAGGAGGAAACCCCAAAATCCCGGGGGGGGGGCAGTATGGTGACGGTGAACCTTTGACTTGTTCTGCAGTTTTGAAGCAGGGTTATGGACTTCATGGGCAGAGTTCTCAATAGCGGGTGAGTAAAAGTGTTATTGGGTATGCTCCACCAAGGCTCCTGAAATTCTTTAGCAATTTTATTAGAAAAATTGTATGATTAGAATATATATATATATATATATATATGTATGTATTTTATATATGGTATTATATATAGGCATTCTGGGACAAGTCCACTCTAGACAGGCCACATCAGTATCTGTTAATCTAATTACACATATATTTGCTGATGTTAATATGCAAGAATGCAAATTAGGGCAGTTTATGACGGCAGCTGTTTAAGGCTAGGGGGGTCATCGTCTGTCACTCTGAAAGACAGAAGCAGATCAAAGGCCTAAATGGAAACAGCCAATCAAATTGCTCAGCCATTCAGTGTATAGGGCAGTGATGGCGAACCTCGGCACCCCAGATGTTTTGGAACTACATTTCCCATGATGCTCAGCCACTCTGCAGTGTAGTTGAGCATCATGGGAAATGTAGTTCCAAAACATCTGGGGTGCCGAGGTTCGCCATCACTGGTATAGGGGATATAACATGGCGGTCAGTCTATTCGCTGTGGGTCTGTGATTGTGAAGGCACCGAGGTCTAGGAGACATGGGACTCTGAAGGCTGGTATATTTACTCTGTTGGACTTTGTCATCCGTTGCAAGACTTTTTTCTGTGTTGGAAGTCAATAAAGTGCATCTCTCTGGGAGATTTGGAAAGATTACTTATATCATAATCATAATAACTACTAATTAATTATCTACCCACTATACTATATCACTACAACGAGGAGACTTAGATACTCCCCCTGGTAGTGAGGAATGGTAGGTACTCCCCCCAGGGGCGGATCCAGAGCCTAGTCTCGGGAGGGGCACTTGCAGAAAATATGTTTTTTTTTTGGGGTAAATTTATCAGGGAAATGGCTAGTGTTAGCACTTCAATCATCACGACGCCATGGTTGTTATGGTGTCAGGATGATTGAAGCACATTACTATTATTACATTGTTATAAAAAATTAAATGGTTCAACTCACCATAATGCAGCATCAGTGGGAGCCCCGAGCGCGTCACCTGCCACACATTGCAGATTGTCACTTGCCCCGTCCCATGCCACACGTTGCATATTGCCATTTGCCACGTCCCATGCCACACGTTACAGATTGTCACTTGCCACGTCACCTGTCACCAGATGCAGATTGTCACTTGCCCCGTCCCATGCCACATGTTGCATATTGCCATTTGCCACGTCCCATGCCATACGTTGCAGATTGTCACTTGCCACGTCACCTGTCACCAGATGCAGGTTGTCACTTGCCATGTCACACGAAACAGAGTGTCACTTGCCACGTCTCGTGCCACACGTTGCAGATTGTCACCTGTCACCAGATGCAGATTGTTACTTGTCACGTCCCATGCCGCACAATGCAGATTGCCACTTGCCACGTCCCATGCCGCACAATGCAGATTGCCACTTGCCACGTCCCATGCCACACGATGCAGATTGTCACTTGCCACGTCCCATGCCGCACAATGCAGATTGCCACTTGCCACGTCCCATGCCACATGATGCAGAGATTGTCACTTGCCTGCCATAATTGTCTCTTGTTATAATTGCTATATAATTGTCCCAGGCAGCAGATTACCAGTAAAGCAGCAGAGAGATGAAGTAATCTCTCTGCTGCCGTGGCTGCCTGCACACTACACGGAACTTCAGGGATGCAGGACGGGCGCCGGGCAGTGAGAGATGATGTCATCTCTCTGCCCCCCGCCCACCGGCTCCCTGATAGGCCAGCAGCTGCTCACACACTGACACTGAGCCGGGCCGTCCGCGGAGCCACCCGCTGTCTCTCCCCGACGGAGCCGCCCGTGCTCTCTGCCATGGAGCCGCCCGTGCTCTCTGCCATGGAGCCGCCCACCGGCTCTCTCACCCGCGGTGACACCTACCACTCCTATTCTCGGAGGGGGCAATTGACCCGTTGCCCCCCCCCTGGATCCGCCCCTGACTCCCCCTGTATAATGAGGAAAGGTAGGTACTCACCCTGGTAGCGAGGAGAGGTGGGTACTCATCCTTGTAATGAGGAGGGGTAGGTACTCATCCTTGTAATGAGGAGGGGTAGGTACTCATCCTTGTAATGAGGAGAGGTAGATACTCATCCTTTTAATGCGGAGGGGTAGATACTCATCCTTGTAATGAGGAGAGGTAGATACTCATCCTTTTAATGAGGAGAGGTAGGTACTCCCCCTGGTAGTAAGGGTAGGTATGTACTGCCCTTGTATAATGAGTAAAGGTTGGTACTCCCCTTGTACAATGAGGAGAGGTAGGTACTCACCCTGATAATGAGGAAAGGTAGGTACTCACCTTGGTGCTGTAGGCAGAGAAGAGACTCAGGAAGATGAGAAGACAGGACAGTCTGATGGTGGGTTTGAGGATTGCAGTCTGGGGATGGGGAGAAGAGAACACAATGATGATGGGTGAGGACGGGTAATATAAACCCTCTGTAGGTAATATAACTTACCATGGCGATCGATGTGACGGCACACACTATGCTGGGTACAGGTGTGAGGAGACTTTTATATGAACCAAAATCTGGTCAGACCCTCCTCTCCCCACCCCCTTTTATGTGTATTATATCCCTTGTGTTGGACACACCCATCTCTGTACCGATACCTCTATACAGGTGATCCACCCTCCAACGTCCTTGTCCTTGTCCAAGTCGTTCCCCATGATTTCCAATGACAACCATTCATATTAGTATGGCTTCAAGTTGTGCCGACTTCAAAGTAGTCCCTACACTACTTTGGTCCGACTTTGATGCATTCCCCAAAATCGCAGCAAAATAGCGTGACTTTGGCGTTGCGGTCGTGTGAAAGGGGCCTAACTAGCTCGCTAAAACCTTATTCTCACCACTGAGCCCAGCTCTATCCCCAACTTCACACTGCCAAAGGTTCCACGGGAAGGAACCCTTTATAGTGTGGGGTGAGGCTACGAGCCCTGATTGGACAAAGTCATAAAAGCGCACTGTGCGGCACGCAAGTGCATTGTGGGGGGCGCTCGGCGGGAGAACATGCAAACACCTGGAGAGGGCGATGTTTGGGGCTGAACTGATGCTTGGCCCCGAACAGCCCATCTAAACCCCATGGTCTACAGAACAAGCAGGAGAGTAAGAGAGTTCGGTTGGGGACGATTGACGTCCAGTTGGCTTGTGTTCCAGTGTTGGTGTCTTTTCTTTTGCCGGCAGCCGCATCTGGGTTTTACCTGGAGTGCGGTGGGGGCATCATATGGCACATCACGGGTAGAGTTGCCACCTCATCCCCTTAAACCCCAACACCTTTGAATGACTCGGGTTCTGAGGCTAATTAAATGCAGATAAGGCACCAAGTGAGTTTAATTGCCACCTTAATCAGCCACAGAACCCGTGTAATTAATATGGGTTCGGGTTTAAAGGGATGAGGTGGCCACCATAATCACGGGACTGTATCTTCTAAGTAGGACGTTGTGTCAGTACTTGAGAACGGAGTCCATGTTCCTCTAGAACTTTTGTGCCTGCAGCTCCCCTAAAAAAGGCACTGAAGCGTTCCTCTACAACCGTAAGACCTTTAAACCTCCGTAGCCCCCGTAACTTCCACTAATCTACACAGATGTCCCTTTTACTCCTTGGCATCCCCCATCTGCCATCCATTCTCTGCAGCGCCACCTCTGTACCCGCAGTCTCCACTACATCCACAGTCTGAACCTGGGCTACACCCAATGCCAGGGCAAGGCCTTCTGGAACCCAAGAAAATCGAAGCCAAAATGTGCGGTGTGGAGGCAGACGAAGCTTTATATTTGCACCTAGAGGGGCCGGGATGGCACAGGGAACATAATTGGCCACCACTGTCCACCAGGCCTAGTCTTGACACTTTCTGGTCCATGGGGGTCTCAGAACAATGACACCTGGACACTTGGGGGTCTCAGAACAATGACACCTGGACACTTGAGGGTTTCAGAACAATGACACCCTGACACTTGGGGGTCTCAGAACAATGACACCCTGACACTTGGGGGTCTCAGAACAATGACACCCGGATACTTGGAGGTCCCAGAACAATGACACCCTGACACTTGGGGGTCTCAGAACAATGACACCTGGACACTTGGGGGTCTCAGAACAATGACACCCGGACACTTGGGGGTCCCAGAACAATGACACCCGGCGACTTGGAGGTCCCAGAACAATGATACCCTGACACTTGGGGGTCTCAGAACAATGACACCTGGACACTTGAGGGTTTCAGAACAATGACACCCTGACACTTGGGGGTCTCAGAACAATGACACCCTGACACTTGGGGGTCTCAGAACAATGACACCCGGATACTTGGAGGTCCCAGAACAATGACACCCTGACACTTGGGGGTCTCAGAACAATGACACCTGGACACTTGGGGGTCTCAGAACAATGACACCCGGACACTTGGGGGTCCCAGAACAATGACACCCGGCGACTTGGAGGTCCCAGAACAATGATACCCTGACACTTGGGGGTCTCAGAACAATGACACCTGGACACTTGAGGGTTTCAGAACAATGACACCCTGACACTTGGGGGTCTCAGAACAATGACACCCGGATACTTGGAGGTCCCAGAACAATGACACCCTGACACTTGGGGGTCTCAGAACAATGACACCTGGACACTTGGGGGTCTCAGAACAATGACACCCGGACACTTGGGGGTCCCAGAACAATGACACCCGGCGACTTGGAGGTCCCAGAACAATGATACCCTGACACTTGGGGGTCTCAGAACAATGACACCTGGACACTTGGGGGTCTCAGAACAATGACACCCTGACACTTGGGGGTCTCAGAACAATGACACCTGGACACTTGGGGGTCCCAGAACAATGACACCCGGATACTTGGAGGTCCCAGAACAATGACACCCTGACACTTGGGGGTCTCAGAACAATGACACCCTGACACTTGAGGGTTTCAGAACAATGAGACCCTGACACTTGAGGGTTTCAGAACAATGAGACATGGACACTTGGGGGTCCCAGAACAATGACACATGGACACTCAGGAATATTGGTATTGGATTATGGTCATTGGTATTCTATAGATATATTGATGCAGAAAACAGAAACACAGAAGCATTTAAAGGATACATTTCTAATTTATTGAGACGTCAGTCTTTGTACAAGGGTCTCCACCATGGCGGTGGAATGAACGGTCTGAGGTGTTGCAGGCCACGGTCAAAGAGGCCACCAAGATGACAAACTCCTGAAAGTCCACCTCCCCATCTCCGTTCTCATCCAGCTCCTTCAGGATCCTGTCCACGGAGGTGGCGTGTTTTTTCTCCTAGAGAAGGAAGACTTAGATTTAACCAACCATCGTTTTCCCCTCTTTCCCCGGTTCCTGCCTACATTACACCGAGATTCCATTCTAGAAGCGTATCCCACAGGAAATAAAAAAGTGTATTTAGTTTGGAAATTTGAGGCTTTGGTGGTAAAAATTCTACATCTCGTCTGTTTTTTTTTTCATCTTTGTAGTTTGTGTTTCCAGATTATGTGGTCCTCTTTAGAATTAGTCTATGCAACCCTCAGTATATTTTTTTAGATAATGATTTTTGAATGTCAGGTATCAACAAAAAGACTTTTCAGAGGGTTTCCCAATCACCAATTCGGCTGTTGATTTGTGTGTGACTTGCTTTAGAAAGTAACTACATGCAGTATCTGGAGTAGAGTTAAAAGATGTTACTTTTTATTTTATACATTCTGGAGTCCTTGTGCCTTTTAGAGCCGGTTCACACAGAGGCGTCTTCATAGTCGCCCCGACTCTGATGCCGCCCCGTACAGCACGACTTGCAAAACTACTTCTGTATAGAAGTCAATGCAAGCCGCTCTGAAGCTGCCCCAAAGTAGCACAGGAACCTTTGAGTTGAGTTTGACTTGAGTCGTTCCTATTAGAACGGTTCCATTGTACAGAATGGAGCGCGACTTGTCAGGCGGCTAAGTCCCCTGACAGGTCTCCCCTGTGTAAACAATGTCTTTCTTCTTGTCACTCTTCCATAAAGGGCAGATTTGTGGAGAGCACGACTAATAGATATGTGCGTTTGTTCAATAAATGTTTCCATGTTCAAAATGTGTAACTTAGCTAGTCTTGCCTGGTTTTTAGTTACAGTATGTGGCTGTAATATCTGAAGATCCAGATTGGCGGAAGCAGTGTACTGACGGAAGCACTCAAGTGAAGTGCGATGGGGATCCATTACAATGACTTAATAGATGGGCCAAAAATAACCCAACACCTAAACACATAGGATAAGTAGCCATTATTGCATTCAAAGAGGTTGGTCAATTAGGCAGTATATGTTACTTGAGGACATAAGAAAGATAAGGCATGACTTGGCATTTGGAAATATAGACTGATGGACAGTTGGGCGAATGTATGGAGAAAGAATAGATAATGGAGGTTCTATCTATGGCTGTTGAACTAGAGGTGACGGAGTAGATGTCCAAACCTTTGGGTGGTCCTAAACTAAGATCCCATTATAGATCTAGGTAGTGAGCCATTTTATATTTAGAGAAGAAGAAATCTGGAGAACTTGTTTTGGAACTAGGAGGTGACTGAAAGTTCCATTTTATGGGGAATCCTAAACCAAGTTCACAGAAATGACACATCTAAGTATAGAGTCATAGTTTTATATGCATAGCACTGATATCTAAAAAGGACTTACTTTATAG
Source organism: Lithobates pipiens (assembly GCF_037356315.1). Taxonomy (NCBI): domain Eukaryota; kingdom Metazoa; phylum Chordata; class Amphibia; order Anura; family Ranidae; genus Lithobates; species Lithobates pipiens. Next base: position 29,444,179 of record NW_027507791.1, read on the forward strand.
TGTTGAGAATGTTTCACCACTTATCTAAGATGCTTCCTCAGATCAGGAACATTCCCCAGAATTTACACCCATACGGGTAACTTGGCTACCTCGGTGTTATGAAAAGTAGAATGTTGATGGTGGTTAGATTAAGCCAGCCATTCTCAACATAGAGGAACCCTTCAAATACTTCTCCAGTCTCAGGAAACCCCTTCTTAAAAAAATGACTATATCTACAACTAATTAACAGATTTAAGCCAGCTAAGGTTGGGGCCCATCTGTAAGGTGGTGCACGTTAAACTGTCCCTTGGGACCAGCCCGTCGTAACCTTTGCAACACAGAGGAACCCTTAAAATATCTTTCCAATCTCAGGGAACCCCTTCTAAATATGACTTATCTACAACTCCTTAAAGGGGACCTTCAGTCATTTTTTTCAACTTGTCATCTAATAAATCTTCTGCTCTTGTTGTTTTACCTTTTTGATAGTAAAACATGTTTTTTTTTCTGTCAGTAAATACCTTATACAGCCCACTTCCTGTTTCTTGTCTGATCATTAGCTAGGCTTATGCCATCATGCACAGCTCTCTCTCATGAGAGTTTGCCAGGAAAGGGAGGGGGGATGATTCATAAGAGGGCCAATGAGAGCTGCAGGGCTGGAGGTGTGCCTCTGTAAATCCAGGAAGTGAACTTCTAGCTGCATCCATTTTAACTGTGGGCAGCTGACTTAGTGTAGGGAGATTTCTGCAGCATATTTGGCAAGTACAAAATCACATTATATATAAAATAATATGCAAAGTGTTTGAAGGGAAGCTTCAGAATGGCAAAGATGTTTTCATTACAAAGTATGTTAGCAGACTGCAGATCCTCTTTAATTAGCAGAGTTAAGCTGGCTAACGTTGGGGCCCATCTGTAAAGTGGTGCACGTGAAACTGTCCCTTTTTAGCCCAGCCTTTCTTAAACTTTGCAACAGAGGCACCCTTGAAATAACTTTTCTGTCTCAGGGATCCCCCTGCTAAAACATACTATATTGACAACTTATAATATATTATTGTGAAAGGCAGTAGAGTGAATTATCCTTCCACTTGTGATCACTGGGAAGAATTACCCCCTTATGGATAGCTCAGGAAACCCCTAGCAACCTTTCAAGGAACCCTAGTTGAGAAACCCTTAAGCCGTTTAGAGTGAGACATTTTGAATTTTCACACCCCCCCCCCCCCCCCATCATGTTATTGTACAATCAGATTCTGCCTTAAACACATTTTAGGACACCATGGATTAGGGTGACTAAGCTGCCCGTGTAGGTATAAATGCCGGTGTACTTTCCCAATCCTCATTTGAGCGGAGGAAGCCACTCGGATGTGCAATGAAAGATCTCCAACTTTACAAAACAAGTCCAGTGGGATGTGACCAACTATTACGACCTGTACCATGACCTGGAGGAAGGAGATCCTTCATACCTTTGTAGACAAGGTTTCGTGTTTTACGGCAATGTTTCTCAACTCCGACCCTCAAGTACCCCCCCAACAGGTCATGTTTTCAGGCTATCCATCGTTTTGCACAGGTGATCTGAATCAGTTTCACCGCCTTAGTAATTATCAGGGAAATCCTGAAAACATGACCTGTTGGGGGTACTTGAGGACTGGAGTTGAGAAACATTGTTTTTTACGGGAAAGAGGACAATTGGAGAAGAGGAGTATGGTGCAAGGATGGGACGGATGGACAGACGGAGAATTGGATGGATGGTCAGATAATGAGCAGAAGTTCTGAGCACACCAGTTATGGTTGGCTGTCTACAAAGACCCAACACATGTGACGGGTCCAAACAGAGATGTGCACCATGGAAACATTTGATTAATTTTGAGTTCATAAGTGTCATGGTTATGCAGTGATCTTCCTGTGTTTGCTTACCTCCCCTCATGTCTTCAGACTAAGAGGCCAGCCACTTCCACCTGGTGGTTTTTATAACCTCTCCTCTAAGCATGGCTCCACCCCAGGCCCTATCAGGGAGCCCTATATTAACCTGTGCACTGCAGGCCATCAGTGCTGATCAACCATTGTGTATTCCTTTGTGTGTTAGCTTCCTGTTACCTGCCGTGTGCGATTCTGTTGTTTTGTGTTACCGACTTTGGCGTGTCTTTGACTATCCCTGTTTGCCTGTGATCCTGACCCTTTGGCGTGTCTCCGACTATTCCCGTCTGCTTGTGGTCCCGACCTTGGCTTTGTCCCTCACCATCCCTATCCTCCTGTTGCCTACTGTGGGTGTGAGCTGGGGGACCCTGGGGGTCGCAACCTGGAGCCAGTTGCAGCCAAGTCCATCCTCACCACTAGAGGCGCTGGTGAACACCTGCTGGCTCTTAGACTCCGCGCCCCAGGGAATCTTAAGCTCTAACCCCAGTGGGATCTGTCCCCCGTCTGCAGCAGTCAGCCGTAGGGTCCACAACCTTGCGGTGCACTCCTGATCCTTACGGGGTGCATCTGTCACCTCGCCTCAAGGTGACCTGACAGTTTGATCAGCCATGGACCCGGCTGACGTGCCGCTTCCTACAGTCGTTCCGTTGCAGGGCTTAGTTCGCAGACTTGAGACCCAAGAATCGCATCAGACCCAGGTGATGCAATTCCTTCAAGATCTGGCTTCCCGCTTCGAGCAGCTACAGGCTTCCTTGGGAACCCCAAACCTGCAGCCCCAAGTACAGTCAGCAGCTGCACCTATCGCACCAGTCGCATCCACGCATGCATTATTACTGCCAGCTGCGTCCCGTTTCTCTGGGGACTCCAAGGCTTGCAGGAGGGTTCCTTAGCCAGTGCACAATTCATTTTGAGCTTCAGCCCCAAAACTTCCTGTCCGATCGGGCAAAAGTCGCATATATCATATCCCTCCTGTCCGGCGAGGCGCTAGCTTGGGCTGCCCCTCTGTGGGAACTGAATGATCCAGTGGTTTCTAGCCTGTCTGATTTCTTGAGGAACCGGGTCGTGTCTCCTCAGTGGCTAGCACTCTTTTACGTCTCCGTCAAGAGTCCGCGTCTGTGGGACAGTATGCTCTTCAGTTCCGTATCCTCACAGCTGAATTGAACTGGAATAATGAGGCCCTAGTTGCAACCTTTTTACATGGCCTCTCTGATAGAGTGAAGGATGAATTAGCAGGAAGATCCCTTCCTGCTGATCTGGACGGTGTCATCACCTTGTGTAACCAGATCGATATTTGCTTTCAGGAGAGGGCCCTGGAAAAAAGACGCCAGCACTCCCTGTTCTTTAGGCAGCCTGAGCCCCCAGTCCCTTCTCTTCGATCCAAACCTTCCAAGAATACGAGGATCCTTCTGCAGGCTTTGCAGGATCAGGGAGGCCAGGCAGCGTAGGTTAGCTGAGGCATTCGGTCCGGAGTCCTCTGGGTCACTAAGGACGACATGATCCGCAGCCACTTGCTCCCAGCCACGTACAAGTCCACGGGTTTCTGGTACTGTAAATCATCCTTAAAAGACTGCTGCTGCTGCTGAGTGCCAGGGTCTGCCTCCAAGCTGACACAATCCTCCTCCTCTTCCTCTTCCTTTGTGATCGGCGGGCCAGCAGGAACACTGTCTGGATAAAGGGGGGCTTGAGAGGCAAGGAAGTCCTCCTCTGCCTGCCTCTGTTCTGCCTCAAGTGCCCTCTCCATTATTTCACGCAGCGTGTGCTCCAACAGGTGGACAAGAGGTACAGTGTCACTGATGCATGCACTGTCACTGCTCACCATCCTCGTGGCCTCCTCAAATGGTGACAGGACAGTGCATGCATCACTGATCATGGCCCACTGGTGTGGGGAAAAAAAACAAGCTCCTCTGACCCTGTCCTGGTGCCATATTCGCACAGGTACTCATTGATGGCCATCTGCTGCGTGTGCAGCCGCTGCAGCATGGCCAACGTTGAGTTCCACCTGGTGGGCATGTCACAGATTAGGCAGTTCTTGGGCAGGTTAAATTCCTTTTGGAGGTCAGCCAGCCGAGCACAGGCATTATATGACCGGCGGAAATGCACACAGACTTTCCTGGCCTGCCTCAAGACATCCTATAAGCCGGGGTACCTGCCCAAGAACCACTGCACCTCCAGGTTAAGGACGTGAGCCAGACAGGGCACATAGGTCAGTTGTCCCTGTCGGAGGGTGGAGAGGAGGTTGGTGCCATTGTTGCAAACCACCATTCCTGGCTTAAGATGGCATGGCGTCAACCACCTCTCGGCCTGCCCCTGCAGAGATGACAGAATGTCTGCCCCAGTGTGGCTCCTGTCCCCCAAACACACCAGCGCAAGCACGGCATGGCATCTTTTTGCCTGCATACTTGCGTAGCCCCTTGAACACCTACGGAGCACCGCTGGTTCCGAGGACAGAGCACTGGAAGAGGCCATGGAGGAAGAAGAAGAGGAGGGGGTGGAGGAGAGAGGTGTGTCAGAATCACCAGCATTTTGAAGGCGTGGTGGCGGAACAACTTCCAACACTACTGCACCTTGTCCTGCATCCTTCCCAGCTGCCAGAAGAGTGACCCAATGCGCCGTGAAAGACAGGTAACATCCCTGTCCATGCCTGCTGGACCATGAGTCAGTGGTAATATGCACCTTACCGCTGACCGCCCTGTCCAGCAAGGCCAAGACATTGCCTTCCACATGCCGGTAGAGAGCCGGAATCGCCTTCCGTGAGAAAAAGTGGCATTTGGGAACCTTCCACTGAGGAACTGCACATTCCACAAACTCACGGAAGGGGGCCGAGTCTACCAACTGAAAAAGCAGCAGTTGAAGTGCTAGCAATTTAGCCAAGCTAGCATTCAACCGCTGGGCATGTGGATGGCTGGAAGTGAACTTCTTTCAGCGGTGCAGCAGCTGGGGCAGGGAAATTTGCCTGGTACAATCTGACGTCGGTGTACCGATAGCAGATTGCCCGCAAATACTTGGCTGTGATACACCTAATTCTACACCTTCATTCCTCTCAGAGCAGGTTTCAAAGAGGACTGAAGGTATAATGGGGTTGGAGATCCCAGCTGATGAGGAGCAAGGAGAGGTCCGCTTTGTTCTTTGGTGTGGGTCTTTAAGGTATGCTTGCCAACAAACTGCATGGCAGGTCGACATATGTCTGGTCAAGCATGTGGTGCCCAAGCGGCTGATGTTTTGGCCACACGAGATACACTTGAGACATATGTTGCAAATAGCAGCGGTGCGATCTGATGCACTCGTCTCAAAAAAGGCCCACACCAAAGAACTTTTGGCATAACGCGCAGAGACAGCTCCCTGTACAGGCGAAGCTCTGCGGTGTGATTCAGTCGGTGTGCTGCCCTTAAGCTGGCCCCTGGAGGGCATCCTGCCTCATTGGAGATGTGCCTTCTCCTATCAGGCACCCACGTGAAGTCAGTGACCTCATCATCCCCTCCCTCCTCATCACTGGAGCAAACCTGGCAGTATGCTGCATCTGGGGGAACATGACTGCCAGATTGCTGTCCTTCTTGAGCACCCCCACTCTCTGGGCTCACGTTACTGCTTTCCTATAGCTGGGTACCATCATCAGAGCCTTCAAAACGCCGGGCATCCTCCTGGAGCATGTACCCAACACTGTGCTCAAACAGTTCAGGGGACTCCTCAGGAGGACATGGCGGGGCTAGGGAAGGAGTGACTGATGCCATTGAGCTGAGGGAAGAGGACGCGTTGGCAGCTGCATTGCCAGACAAAGTACCCTGAGACTGGGTGAGAGAAGATGAAGAGGGCTTGGTCATCCACTCTACCAAGTCTTCAGCATGTTGCGGCTCAACGCAGCCAGCTGCCAAAAAGAGGACAATCGTGTCCCGCGGCCACGTGCTGATGAGGATGCACCGTGTCCACGACCAGCACTGTTGCCTCTAGACACAGAGCCTGCTTGCCCTCTTTTATTGGCTCGTGCCTGTCTGCCTCTCCTTGTTGGCCTTCCAGACATACTAATGGCCTGCAGGGAGATGAGGCTGCACAAAGCTGGGACGTATATACTGATTATACTGCAGCTAGCAGAATCAACTGCCTGCCTGTAGTATTATTAGTATGAGAACACCGTCTTCAGGTAGGTTTAGGTGCACACTGTGCAGAGGACACAGTACACTAACTGAAAATACTGCAGCTACCACAATCACCTGCCTGTCAGTATATTAGGAAGAGAATAACAGGAACAGAGCTAGCAAAACTGAATACAGTGTATATATCTATCTATCTATCTATCTGTATATATATATATATATATATATATATGTATATATATATATGTATATATATATATATATATATATATATAAATATATATATATATATATATACACAACACCTAGGATTCACATATATCCTCCATACACTGTAACTGCAGCTAACTGACTCACCTGCCTAGTCTAACTTAAAACAAATGACACTGTCTCTCTGTCTATCTCTCTCCGCTGCCGCAACACACTACACAAGGCCGCCACATAGGCGGCCTTATATAGTGTGGGTCGTGTACTAAACCCCCTGAGCCATAGTTGGCCTAAGCCACCCTGACTTTGGACAATGACGGCTCTCTGTACAGACGGCACTGTGATTGGCCAAGCATGCGGGTCATGGTGCATGCTTGCCCAATCATCAGCCAGCATAGAACTGCGATGCCGCAGTGAATTATGGGCTGTGACGCGCCACTCGAATATATATATATATATATATATATATATATATATATTTGAACAGCAGATAGCACGGTTGTAGCCTTTGTAAGGTTATATATAAAGCAGAACAGCAAGGGGCGCTGTAACTGTTGCAGCTTTGAATCCTTGTAAGGTTATATATAAAGTAGAACAGCAGAGGGCGATGTTGTAGCTTTGTACCAATGTAAGGTTATATATAAAGTAGAACAGCAGAGGGCGATGTTGTAGCATTTAATTACTGTAAGGTTATATATTAACAGAGCCCAATCTGTCCATGATCATTTTTTTATTTGCAGTAACAGTTACATTTTCAGGACACCACTTTCTTCTTCTTCTTCTCAGTCCAAGCTGTACACTAGAACAGCAGAGGGCGGTGTTGTAGCTTTGTACCAATGTTAGGTTCTATATAAAGTAGAACAGCAGAAGGCGGTGTTGTAGCTTTGTGCCAATGTAAGGTTTTATATAAAGTGGAACAGCAGAGGGCGCTGTTGTAGCTTTGTGCCAATGTAAGGATTTATATGAAGTGGAACAGCAGAGGGCGCTGTTATAGCTTTGTGAAATTGTAAGGTTTTATATAAAGTAGAACAGCAGAGGGCGCTGTTGTAGCTTTGTTCCAATGTAAGATTTTATATCAAGTGGAAAAGCAGAGGGCGCTGTTGTAGATCTGTGAAATTGTAAGGTTTTATATAAAGTAGAACAGCAGAGGGCGATATTGTAGCTTTGTGCCAATGTAAGGTTATAAATAAAGTAGAACAGCAGAGGGCGCTGTTGTAGCTTTGTACCAATGTTAGGTGATATATAAATAGGGAACAGCAGAGGGCGATGTTGTAGCATTTAATTACTGTAAGGTTATATATTAACAAATCTGTCCATGATCATTTTTTTATTTGCAGTAACAGTTACATTTTCAGGACACCCCTTTCTACTTCTTCTTCTCAGTCCAAGCTGTACACTAGAACAGCAGAGGGCGGTGTTGTAGCTTTGTACCAATGTAAGGTTTTATATAAAGTAGAACAGCAGAGGACGCTTCTTCTCAGTCCAAGCTGTACACTAGAACAGCAGAGGGCGGTGTTGTAGCTTTGTGCCAATGTAAGGTTTTATATCAAGTGGAACAGCAGAGGGCACTGTTGTAGCTTTGTGCCAATGTAAGGTTATAAATAAAGTAGAACAGCAGAGGGCGCTGTTTTAGCTTTGTGCCAATGTTAGGTTTTATATCAAGTGGAACAGCAGAGGGTGCTGTTGTCGCTTTGTTCCTATGTAAGGTTTTATATCAAGTGGAACAGCAGAGGGCGATGTTGTAGCTTTGTACCAATGTTAGGTTCTATATAAAGTAGAACAGCAGATGGCGCTGTTGTAGCATTGTGCCAATGTAAGGTTTTATATAAAGTGGAACAGCAGAGGGCGCTGTTGTAGCTTTGTGCCAATGTAAGGTTATAAATAAAGTAGAACAGCAGAGGGCGCTGTTGTAGCTTTGTGCCAATGTTAGGTTTTATATAAAGTGGAACAGCAGAGGGCGCTGTTGTCGCTTTGTGAAATTGTAAGGTTTTATATAAAGTAGAACAGCAGAGGGCGCTGTTGTAGCTTTGTTCCAATGTAAGGTTTTATATCAAGTGTAACAGCAGAGGGCGATGTTGTAGCTTTGTACCAATTTTAGGTTCTATATAAAGTAGAACAGCAGAGGGCGCTGTTGTAGCATTGTGCCAATGTAAGGTTTTATATAAAGTGGAACAGCAGAGGGCGATGTTGTAGCTTTGTGCCAATGTAAGGTTATAAATAAAGTAGAACAGCAGAGGGCGCTGTTGTAGCTTTGTACCAATGTTAGGTTCTATGTAAAGTAGAACAGCAGAGGGCGCTGTTGTAGCTTTGTACCAATGTAAGGTTTTATATTAAGTAGAACAGCAGAGGGCGCTGTTGTAGCTTTGTGCCAATGTAAGGTTTTATAAAAAGTGGAACAGCAGAGGGGGATGTTGTAGCATTTAATTACTGTAAGGTTATATATTAACAGAGCCAAATCTGTCCATGATCATTTTTTTATTTGCAGTAACAGTTACATTTTCAGGACACCACTTTCTTCTTCTTCTTCTCAGTCCAAGCTGTACACTAGAACAGCAGAGGGCGGTGTTGTAGCTTTGTGCCAATGTAAGGTTTTATATAAAGTGGAACAGCAGAGGGCGCTGTTGTAGCTTTGTGCCAATGTAAGATTTTATATCAAGTGGAACAGCAGAGGGCGCTGTTGTAGCTTTGTTCCAATGTAAGGTTTTATATGAAGTGGAACAGCAGAGGGCGATGTTGTAGCTTTGGACCAATGTAAGGTTTTATATAAAGTGGAACAGCAGAGGGCGGTGTTGTAGCTTTGTACCAATGTAAGGTTATATATAAAGTGGAACAGCAGAGGGCGATGTTGTAACTTTGTGCCAATGTAAGGTTATATATAAAGTGGAACAGCAGAGGGCGATGTTGTAACTTTGTGCCAATGTAAGATTTTATATCAAGTGGAACAGCAGAGGGCGATGTTGTAGCTTTGTACCAATGTAAAATTATATATAAACTAGAACAGCAGAGGGCGCTGTTGTAGCTTTGAAACAATGTTAGGTTTTATATCAAGTGGAACAGCAGAGGGCGCTGTTGTAGCTTTGTGAAATTGTAAGGTTTTATATAAAGTGGAACAGTAGAGGGCGATGTTGTAACTTTGTGCCAATGTAAGGTTTTATATCAAGTGGAACAGCAGAGGGCGATGTTGTAGCTTTGTACCAATGTAAGGTTTTATATAAAGTAGAACAGCAGAGGGCGCTGTTGTAGCATTGTGCCAATGTAAGGTTTTATATAAAGTGGAACAGCAGAGGGCGATGTTGTAGCTTTGTGCCAATGTAAGGTTATAAATAAAGTAGAACAGCAGAGGGTGCTGTTGTAGCTTTGTACCAATGTTAGGTTCTATGTAAAGTAGAACAGCAGAGGGCGCTGTTGTAGCTTTGTACCAATGTAAGGTTTTATATAAAGTAGAACAGCAGAGGGCGCTGTTGTAGCATTGTGCCAATGTAAGGTTTTATATAAAGTGGAACAGCAGAGGGCGATGTTGTAGCTTTGTGCCAATGTAAGGTTATAAATAAAGTAGAACAGCAGAGGGCGCTGTTGTAGCTTTGTACCAATGTTAGGTTCTATGTAAAGTAGAACAGCAGAGGGCGCTGTTGTAGCTTTGTACCAATGTAAGGTTTTATATTAAGTAGAACAGCAGAGGGCGCTGTTGTAGCTTTGTGCCAATGTAAGGTTATATATAAAGTGGAACAGCAGAGGGCGATGTTGTAACTTTGTGCCAATGTAAGATTTTATATCAAGTGGAACAGCAGAGGGCGATGTTGTAGCATTTAATTACTGTAAGGTTATATATTAACAGAGCCAAATCTGTCCATGATCATTTTTTTATTTGCAGTAACAGTTACATTTTCAGGACACCACTTTCTTCTTCTTCTTCTCAGTCCAAGCTGTACACTAGAACAGCAGAGGGCGGTGTTGTAGCTTTGTGCCAATGTAAGGTTTTATATAAAGTGGAACAGCAGAGGGCGCTGTTGTAGCTTTGTGCCAATGTAAGATTTTATATCAAGTGGAACAGCAGAGGGCGCTGTTGTAGCTTTGTTCCAATGTAAGGTTTTATATGAAGTGGAACAGAAGAGGGCGATGTTGTAGCTTTGGACCAATGTAAGGTTTTATATAAAGTGGAACAGCAGAGGGCGGTGTTGTAGCTTTGTACCAATGTAAGGTTATATATAAAGTGGAACAGCAGAGGGCGATGTTGTAACTTTGTGCCAATGTAAGATTTTATATCAAGTGGAACAGCAGAGGGCGATGTTGTAGCTTTGTACCAATGTAAAATTATATATAAACTAGAACAGCAGAGGGCGCTGTTGTAGCTTTGAAACAATGTTAGGTTTTATATCAAGTGGAACAGCAGAGGGCGCTGTTGTAGCTTTGTGAAATTGTAAGGTTTTATATAAAGTGGAACAGTAGAGGGCGATGTTGTAACTTTGTGCCAATGTAAGGTTTTATATCAAGTGGAACAGCAGAGGGCGATGTTGTAGCTTTGTGCCAATGTAAGGTTTTATATCAAGTGGAACAGCAGAGGGCGCTGTTGTAGCTTTGTGAAATTGTAAGGTTTTATATAAAGTAGAACAGCAGAGGGCGATGTTGTAGCATTTAATTACTGTAAGGTTATATATTAACAGAGCGAAATCTGTCCATAATCATTTTTTTATTTGCAGTAACAGTTACATTTTCAGGACACCCCTTTCTTCTTCTTCTCAGTCCAAGCTGTACACTAGAACAGCAGAGGGCGGTGTTGTAGCTTTGTGCCAATGTAAGGTTTAATATAAAGTTGAACAGCAGAGGGCGCTGTTGTAGCTTTGTGCCAATGTAAGGTTTTATATAAAATGGAGCAGCAGAGGGCGCTGTTATTGAATTGTTTTTGGGGTATATAATACAACCGAAAACGTATGTGACATACAGAGGGTATGACTCTTGCTGCAGCCATTACAGCTCCCAGTACCTGAAACATGTTAGGTACATAGAGCAGAGCCCTCCCACTGCCAGCCTGATTTCTGGTTCTCAGAATATGGAACAATTACTAAATCATATTTCCTTTTGTCTGCAGAGACCCATTTATGGTTCTCGTTTCTGATTGGTTTCTGTGAGTTGATGGGCTATTTCCACTCTTATATATGAAGTCAGGGAAATCGACCAATAAAATCATTCGTAGGAAGCTGACCAGACGTAACGAGCTAAACAATATTTTTAGCACAAATACTGAAGACGAGACGAACGTCATATCCAAAAAATGTTACATTTATTGAAAGATTGCACAATCGCTGAATTCAGTAAATATTGCCCCTCCCCCCTGCGCCCAGGACGTTACTTCTTTAATATCTCTCTGATGGCAATGGCCACGGAAGCCGAGAAACACATGAACTCCTCGAAGGTCACCTTCTTATCGTTGTTGACGTCCATCTTACCGATGATTCCCTTCAGGACCTCATCCTTCTTCCCACTTCCCTGCAAGACACAATTAGGACACATTTTCATTTTAACATTTTTTTTCTTTTTAAATGAGATTTCCCCCAGTAGTTTGTGTCTCTGCCCCTCCCACAATGGGGAGATTTCCCTGCAGTAGTTTGTGTCTCTGCCCCTCCCACAATGGGGAGATTTCCCTGCAGTAGTTTGTGTCTCTGCCCCTCCCACAATGGGGAGATTTCCCTCCAGTAGTTTGTGTCTCTGCCCCTCCCACAATGGGGAGATTTCCCCCAGTAATTTGTGTCTCTGCCCCTCTCACAATGGGGAGATTTCCCTGCAGTAGTTTGTGTCTCTGCCCCTCCCACAATGGGGAGATTTCCCTGTAGTAGTTTGTGTCTCTGCCCCTCCCACAATGGGGAGATTTCCCTGCAGTAGTTTGTGTCTCTGCCCCTCCCACAATGGGGAGATTTCCCCCAGTAATTTGTGTCTCTGCCCCTCCCACAATGGGGAGATTTCCCCCCAGTAGTTTGTGTCTCTGCCCCTCCCACAATGGGGAGATTTCACCCAGTAGTTTGCGTCTCTGCCCCTCCCACAATGGGGAGATTTCACCCAGTAGTTTGTGTCTCTGCCCCTCCCACAATGGGGAGATTTCCCTGCAGTAGTTTGTGTCTCTGCCCCTCCCACAATGGGGAGATTTCCCTGCAGTAGTTTGTGTCTCTGCCCCTCCCACAATGGGGAGATTTCCCTGTAGTAGTTTGTGTCTCTGCCCCACCCACAATGGGGAGATTTCCCTCCAGTAGTTTGTGTCTCTGCCCCTCCCACAATGGGGAGATTTCCCTGCAGTAGTTTGTGTCTCTGCCCCTCCCACAATGGGGAGATTTCCCCCAGTAATTTGTGTCTCTGCCCCTCCCACAATGGGGAGATTTCCCCCCAGTAGTTTGTGTCTCTGCCCCTCCCACAATGGGGAGATTTCACCCAGTAGTTTGCGTCTCTGCCCCTCCCACAATGGGGAGATTTCACCCAGTAGTTTGTGTCTCTGCCCCTCCCACAATGGGGAGATTTCACCCAGTAGTTTGTGTCTCTGCCCCTCCCACAATGGGGAGATTTCCCCCCAGTAGTTTGTGTCTCTGTCCCTCCCACAATGGGGAGATTTCACCCAGTAGTTTGTGTCTCTGCCCCTCCCACAATGGGGAGATTTCCTGCAGTAGTTTGTGTCTCTGCTCCTCCCACAATGGGGAGGTTTCCCTGCAGTAGTTTGTGTCTCTGCCCCTCCCACAATGGGGAGGTTTCCTCCAGTAGTTTGTGTCTCTGCCCCTCCCACAATGGGGAGATCCCCCCAGTAGTTTGTGTCTCTGCCCCTCCCACAATGGAGAGATTTCCCTGCAGTAGTTTGTGTCTCTGCCCCACCCACAATGGGGAGATTTCCCTCCAGTAGTTTGTGTCTCTGCCCCTCCCACAATGGGGAGATTTCCCTGCAGTAGTTTGTGTCTCTGCCCCTCCCACAATGGGGAGATTTCCCTGCAGTAGTTTGTGTCTCTGCCCCTCCCACAATGGGGAGATTTCCCTGTAGTAGTTTGTGTCTCTGCCCCACCCACAATGGGGAGATTTCCCTCCAGTAGTTTGTGTCTCTGCCCCTCCCACAATGGGGAGATTTCCCTGCAGTAGTTTGTGTCTCTGCCCCTCCCACAATGGGGAGATTTCCCCCAGTAATTTGTGTCTCTGCCCCTCCCACAATGGGGAGATTTCCCCCCAGTAGTTTGTGTCTCTGCCCCTCCCACAATGGGGAGATTTCACCCAGTAGTTTGCGTCTCTGCCCCTCCCACAATGGGGAGATTTCACCCAGTAGTTTGTGTCTCTGCCCCTCCCACAATGGGGAGATTTCACCCAGTAGTTTGTGTCTCTGCCCCTCCCACAATGGGGAGATTTCCCCCCAGTAGTTTGTGTCTCTGTCCCTCCCACAATGGGGAGATTTCACCCAGTAGTTTGTGTCTCTGCCCCTCCCACAATGGGGAGATTTCCTGCAGTAGTTTGTGTCTCTGCCCCTCCCACAATGGGGAGGTTTCCCTGCAGTAGTTTGTGTCTCTGCCCCTCCCACAATGGGGAGATTTCCCTGCAGTAGTTTGTGTCTCTGCCCCTCCCACAATGGGGAGATTTCCCCCAGTAATTTGTGTCTCTGCCCCTCCCACAATGGGGAGATTTCCCCCCAGTAGTTTGTGTCTCTGCCCCTCCCACAATGGAGAGATTTCCCTGCAGTAGTTTGTGTCTCTGCCCCACCCACAATGGGGAGATTTCCCTCCAGTAGTTTGTGTCTCTGCCCCTCCCACAATGGGGAGATTTCCCTGCAGTAGTTTGTGTCTCTGCCCCTCCCACAATGGGGAGATTTCCCCCAGTAATTTGTGTCTCTGCCCCTCCCACAATGTGGAGATCCCCCCAGTAGTTTGTGTCTCTGCCCCTCCCACAATGGAGAGATTTCCCTGCAGTAGTTTGTGTCTCTGCCCCACCCACAATGGGGAGATTTCCCTCCAGTAGTTTGTGTCTCTGCCCCTCCCACAATGGGGAGATTTCCCTGCAGTAGTTTGTGTCTCTGCCCCTCCCACAATGGGGAGATTTCCCCCAGTAATTTGTGTCTCTGCCCCTCCCACAATGGGGAGATTTCCCCCCAGTAGTTTGTGTCTCTGCCCCTCCCACAATGGGGAGATTTCACCCAGTAGTTTGCGTTTCTGCCCCTCCCACAATGGGGAGATTTCACCCAGTAGTTTGTGTCTCTGCCCCTCCCACAATGGGGAGATTTCACCCAGTAGTTTGCGTCTCTGCCCCTCCCACAATGGGGAGATTTCACCCAGTAGTTTGCGTCTCTGCCCCTCCCACAATGGGGAGATTTCCTGCAGTAGTTTGCGTCTCTGCCCCTCCCACAATGGGGAGATTTCCCCCAGTAGTTTGCGTCTCTGCCCCTCCCACAATGGGGAGATTTCACCCAGTAGTTTGTGTCTCTGCCCCTCCCACAATGGGGAGATTTCCCCCCAGTAGTTTGTGTCTCTGCCCCTCCCACAATGGGGAGGTTTCCTCCAGTAGTTTGTGTCTCTGCCCCTCCCACAATGAGTAGATTTCCCCCAGTCGTTTGTGTCTCTGCCCCTCCCACAATGGGGAGATTTCACCCAGTAGTTTGTGTCTCTGCCCCTCCCACAATGGGGAGGTTTCCCTGCAGTAGTTTGTGTCTCTGCCCCTCCCACAATGGGGAGATTTCCCTGCAGTAGTTTGTGTCTCTGCCCCTCCCACAATGGGGAGATTTCCCCCAGTAATTTGTGTCTCTGCCCCTCCCACAATGGGGAGATTTCCCCCCAGTAGTTTGTGTCTCTGCCCCTCCCACAATGGAGAGATTTCCCTGCAGTAGTTTGTGTCTCTGCCCCACCCACAATGGGGAGATTTCCCTCCAGTAGTTTGTGTCTCTGCCCCTCCCACAATGGGGAGATTTCCCTGCAGTAGTTTGTGTCTCTGCCCCTCCCACAATGGGGAGATTTCCCCCAGTAATTTGTGTCTCTGCCCCTCCCACAATGTGGAGATCCCCCCAGTAGTTTGTGTCTCTGCCCCTCCCACAATGGAGAGATTTCCCTGCAGTAGTTTGTGTCTCTGCCCCACCCACAATGGGGAGATTTCCCTCCAGTAGTTTGTGTCTCTGCCCCTCCCACAATGGGGAGATTTCCCTGCAGTAGTTTGTGTCTCTGCCCCTCCCACAATGGGGAGATTTCACCCAGTAGTTTGCGTCTCTGCCCCTCCCACAATGGGGAGATTTCACCCAGTAGTTTGTGTCTCTGCCCCTCCCACAATGGGGAGATTTCACCCAGTAGTTTGCGTCTCTGCCCCTCCCACAATGGGGAGATTTCCTGCAGTAGTTTGCGTCTCTGCCCCTCCCACAATGGGGAGATTTCCTGCAGTAGTTTGCGTCTCTGCCCCTCCCACAATGGGGAGATTTCCCCCAGTAGTTTGCGTCTCTGCCCCTCCCACAATGGGGAGATTTCACCCAGTAGTTTGTGTCTCTGCCCCTCCCACAATGGGGAGATTTCCCCCCAGTAGTTTGTGTCTCTGCCCCTCCCACAATGGGGAGGTTTCCTCCAGTAGTTTGTGTCTCTGCCCCTCCCACAATGAGTAGATTTCCCCCAGTCGTTTGTGTCTCTGCCCCTCCCACAATGGGGAGATTTCACCCAGTAGTTTGTGTCTCTGCCCCTCCCACAATGGGGAGATTTCACCCAGTAGTTTGTGTCTCTGCCCCTCCCACAATGGGGAGATTTCCCCCCAGTAGTTTGTGTCTCTGCCCCTCCCACAATGGGGAGATTTCCCGCAGTAGTTTGTGTCTCTGCCCCTCCCACAATGGGGAGATTTCACCCAGTAGTTTGTGTCTCTGCCCCTCCCACAATGGGGAGATTTCCCCCCAGTAGTTTGTGTCTCTGCCCCTCCCACAATGGGGAGATTTCCTGCAGTAGTTTGTGTCTCTGCCCCTCCCACAATGGGGAGATTTCCTGCAGTAGTTTGTGTCTCTGCCCCTCCCACAATGGGGAGGTTTCCCTGCAGTAGTTTGTGTCTCTGCCCCTCCCACAATGGGGAGATCCCCCCAGTAGTTTGTGTCTCTGCCCCTCCCACAATGGGGAGATTTCCTGCAGTAGTTTGTGTCTCTGCCCCTCCCACAATGGGGAGGTTTCCTCCAGTAGTTTGTGTCTCTGCCCCTCCCACAATGGGGATAAATGTAAGGATGTGATTGGCCGCCCTCTGGGGTGTCACTTACACAGAGTGTGGGGAACTCGGCTACGGCGAGGTCGTACAGCTCGTCGGTGCTCAGGGTGTCTCCGTCGCTGTCCCTTTTCTTGGCGTATTCCTCGAATTTCAGGATCATCAGAGTCATGCAATCCTCTACGTTTGTCTTCTTAAAATCCTGGAGAGAGAAGACAGATTACATATCGACTGATCCCTCCGAGACCCACCGAGAACACCTACCCCTCCCACAGTGGGGGGGGGGGGGGGTCTCATTACAGCCAAACCAGCCTAGGAGAGGAGTGAATGAGATTCTAGGAAGGTGTCAGGTACAAAGTCTAACGGTGGTGTCAGATAAAAAGCCTGGGGGTGTCAGGTACAAAGTTTGGGGAGGCATCAGGCACAAATTCTTGGGGGGTTGTCAGGAACAAAGTCTGGGGGGTGTCAGGTATAGAATCTGGGGGGGGGGGTGTCGGGCACAAAGTCTGGGTGGGTGTCAGGCATAGAGTCTGGGGGAAGGGTCAGACAAAGTCTGGGGGGGTGTCAGGTACAAAGTCTGAGGGAGGGTCGGGCACAAAGTCTGGTGGGTTTCAGGTACAGAGTCTGGGTGAGAGGGGATCAGACACAAAGTCTGGGGGGGTGTCAGGCACAAAGTCTGGGGGGGTGTTAGGCACAGAGTCTGGGGGGTGTCAGGTATAGAATCTGGGGGGGTGTCGGGCACAAAGTCTGGGTGGGTGTCAGGCATAGAGTCTGGGGGGAGGGTCAGACAAAGTCTGGGGGGGTGTCAGGTACAAAGTCTGAGGGAGGGTCGGGCACAAAGTCTGGTGGGTTTCAGGTACAGAGTCTGGGTGGGGGCGGGGGGGTCAGATACAAAGTCTGGGGGTGGTGTCGGGCACGAAGTCTGGGGGGGTGTCAGGCACAGAGAATGGGGGGGGGGTGTCAGGCACAAAGTCTGGGGGGTGTCAGGCACAGAGTCTGGGGGGGTGTCAGGCACAGAGTCTGGGGGGGTGTCGGGCACAGAGTCTGAGGGAGGGTCGGGCACAGAGTCTGGGGGGGTGTCGGGCACAGAGTCTGGGGGGGTGTCGGGCACAGAGTCTGGGGGGGTGTCAAGCACAAAGTCTGGGGGGGTGTCAGGCACAGAGTCTGGGGGGGTGTCAGGCACAGAGTCTGGGGGGGTGTCAGGCACAAAGTCTGGGGGGGTGTCAGGCACAAAGTCTGGGGGGGTGTCAGGCATAGAGTCTGGGGGGGTGTCAGGCACAGAGTCTGGGGGGGTGTCAGGCACAAAGTCTGGGGGGGTGTCAGGCACAAAGTCTGGGGGGGTGTCAGGCACAGAGTCTGGGGGGGTGTCAGGCACAAAGTCTGGGGGGGTGTCAGGCATAGAGTCTGGGGGGGTGTCAGGCTCCAGATCCGCCCATGAGCTGCTCCGGCCTGACAAATAATTTACTAGATATTTTATTGGTTGTTTATAATTCCTTTGACTCCGCCCTGCCCTCAGGCAATTGTCTGCTATCTCTCGGCAGGTTTCGGCGTCGGTCCGGTTTGTCCGGTTTGTCCGGTTGTGCCGCCTCCGCAGCAGCCGGAATATAAAGGACTCATTATATAAAGTGATCGCACAGCGTCCTCCTTGTTGGATTTTTACTCCAGTAAGCTGCACACACCCCATTGGCCGAAACACCCCTAAACTCCACCCCCCCCGGTACCTGAAACATGTCAGCGTTATGCACTGACTGTGTAGATATCGAGCCGATAATTCACCCCGGGATCCCCCCTGTGGGGTCTTCATCCGATCGTCCCAAATGACACCCTATAAACGGCGACATTTGTTCAGCCAATCACAAGTCACTGAGATTAGACTAGTATACGATGAGCTCTGATTGGCTGCCGGGATCAGCGCTGCTTTTGCATTCTTACTAAATAAAGATTTCAATATTCAAATCTCTCTGGCGGAGGTGTCGGTGTTCTGTACATAGCGGAAGGGATGCCGATCGATAATTAATAATGCATTTGCCTATTGTGTGTATTCTAGGACCCCGCGGGGGTGGGGCAGGGGGAGGGAGGTAACATGCAAATGAGGGGGGGGGGCGGAGATCCAGATAAATGTTTTTTGTTACACTTTTTATCTGCATCTGTGCAAAATGATACATTGTAGTATTATTATTATTATTATTATTAGTATTGTTATTGTTAGTATCACTAATATTACTGTTAATACATTATTATTATTATTATTATTATTATATTATTATAACTATTATTATTTTTAATATTGTTATTCTAGTTAACAGTAACATTAGTGATACTAACAATACTAAAGATAATAATAGTTATAATAATATAATACATAATAATAATAACAATGATAATATTGTATTAACAGTAATATTAGTGATACTAATAATAAGAATACTAAAAATAACAATAGTAATAATAAAAATAATATAATAAATACTACTAATAATAATGTATCATTATTGTTGTTATATTATTATTATTACTACTATTATTATTTTTAGTATTGGTGTTATTATTATTTTTATTCTATTCTTATCACTATTATTAGTTGTATTATTTTTTTTATTACTATTTGTATTTTTTCAATTTATTTTTATTTTATAGTATCGTTATTGTTTATCACTAATATTACTGTTAATGATAATTGTGTAGTTACAGTAATAGCGATAATAACAATACTAAAATTAATAGTAATAATAATAATAATAAAAGTAATGATAGTGATAATAATCTATTTAATAATAGTAACAATAATAATAATGTATTATTACTGTTATATTTGTATCACTATTATTATTTTTATTAATATTATTGATTATTATTATTATTACTTTTAGTATTGATATTATATTTTTATCCCTATTATTTTATTGTTATTAATATTTTTATTTTTAATATTGTTAGTATTACTAATATTACTGTTAATTATGTATTTACAGTAATAGGGATAATAACAATACTAAAAATAATAGTAATAATAAAAAAGTAATAATAGTGATAATAATCTAATAATAGTAACAATAATAATAATAATGTATTATTACTGTTATATTTGTATCACTATTATTATTTTTATTAATATTATTGATTATTATTATTATTACTTTTAGTATTGATATTATATTTTTATCCCTATTATTTTTATTGTTATTAATATTTTTATTTTTAATATTGTTAGTATTACTAATATTACTGTTAATTATGTATTTACAGTAATAGGGATAATAACAATACTAAAAATAATAGTAATAATAAAAAAGTAATAATAGTGATAATAATCTAATAATAGTAACAATAATAATAATAATAATAATGTATTATTACTGTTATATTTGTATCACTATTATTATTTTTATTAATATTATTGATTATTATTATTATTATTACTTTTAGTATTGCTATTATTGTTTGTTATTATATTTTTATCCCTATTATTTTATTATTATTAATATTTTTTTTTTTTATATTGTTAGTATTACTAATATTACTGTTAATTATGTATTTACAGTAATAGGGATAATAACAATACTAAAAATAATAGTAATAATAAAAGTAATAATAGTGATAATAATCTAATAATAGTAACAATAATAATAATAAATTATTACTGTTATATTTGTATCACTATTTTTTATTAATATTATTGATTATTATTATTATTACTTTTAGTATTGATATTATTATTTGTTATATTTTTATCCCTATTATTATTTTATTATTATTATTATTATTAATATTTTTATTTTTAATATTGTTAGTATTACTAATATTACTGTTAATTATGTATTTACAGTAATAGGGATAATAATAATACTAAAAATAATAGTAATAATAATAATAAAAGTAATGATAGTGATAATAATCTATTTAATAATAGTAACAATAATAATAATGTATTATTACTGGTAATGATAATTGTGTAGTTACAGTAATAGCGATAATAACAATACTAAAAATAATAGTAATAATAATAATAAAAGTAATGATAGTGATAATAATCTATTTAATAATAGTAACAATTATAATAATGTATTATTACTGTTATATTTGTATCACTATTATTATTTTTATTAATATTATTGATTATTATTATAATTATTACTTTTAGTATTGATATTATTATCCCTATTATTATTTTATTATTAATAAAAAAAAATTGTATTTGTTATTGTTAGTATAACTAATATTACTGTTAATTATGTATTTACAGTAATAGTGATAATAACAATACTAAAAGTAATAGTAGTAGTAATAATAATAATAATAAAAGTAAATGATAGTGATAATATTCTGTTAAATAATCGTAACAATAATAATAATGTATTATTGTAATTGTTGTTGTTATATTATTACCACTATTATTTTAATTATTATTATTTTTAGTATTGTTATTATTATTTGTTGTTATATTATTATCACTCTTATTATTTTTATTATTATTACTTGATTTATCATTGTTAGTATCACTACTATTACTATTAATACATTGTTATAACATTCGCTCATCTTGTTGTGTAAGATAATAATGGCGCGTGTTGTAATAACGCGGGTTCGTGTAAATATGTGTAACGCGTCTTGATGTGTGACGCACCCGGAAGGTAAATTAGACCCCCCCGGGTAGAATCGGAGGACGGGTGTTGGCCACATTTCTAAACCGGGAGCGAGAGGCGGGGCGTATTCGCCGCACCCACCGCTACCGACAGAGGTGGCCCGTGCAGGGACAACCCGTCCCTTTCCTTTTCATCAGTCAGCCAATAAACGAACGCGGCGCAGGTTGGTCGATCGCATGGATCGCGAATATCTGTCCGATGGCGATTGTCCCGTCCAGCGCCAGGGGCGCCACGCCCCTCCTCCGCCCCGCACATGGGGCATAAGCCTGGCCATGCACTCGTGTTCGTGCCGGTTGGGTTCTCCTGGTTGCACCTCCTGGTCAGGGTCACCTGCACAGGTGGGCACAATGGGGGGGGTCACTTGTCTCAGCCCATCCCCCGCAGATTGGGGGGTCACCTGTCTCAGCCCCTCCCCCGCGGATTGGTGGGGGGGTCCATTAAGAGATCGGAAAATAAGGAGACTTCTCTGATCTTTGGAGACCTCCCGTGGCAGACGTGAGAGGACCTACTGAAGACGTATTGGGGGGGGGGAGGAGAAGACTTGTCAGGAAATGGCGAACGTTCTCGTTTGATGATGTGTCCCCCCCCTCCCCCCCCTTATGGCAGAATAAACAGGCACACATGGGTGACCCGAGCATGCACGGTTATGCCGAACCCGAACGATAGACAAGCCTCCTAGTGGATTGTGTCTGTTTATCCAGAAGAAGTCTCTGGTCTATGGCTGGGGGGGGGGGGGGAGATTTAAGCCACGCCCAGTCCGAACCCCCTATATTCTGATCTCTCAGCAGGCCCCGCCCCCTCACCTTCAGGGGGTGTGTGAGACAACTGACCCCCATTTTGCCCACCTGTGCCCACCGGTGACCCATCCGGATCAGAACCTGAACCACCCAATGACCCCACAAGAGGAAGCCCATAGAGGGAGACCCGTGCCAAGCTGGTCGTGGGATTAGGCACCAAGCTGGCTGTGGGATTAGGCACCAAGCTGGTCCTGGGATTAGGCACCAAGGTGGTCGTGGGATTAGGCACCAAGCTGGTCGTGGGATTAGGCACCAAGCTGGTCGTGGGATTAGGCACCAAGGTGGTCGTGGGATTAGGCACCAAGGTGGTCGTGGGATTAGGCACCAAGGTGGTCGTGGGATTAGGCACCAAGGTGGTCGTGGGATTAGGCACCAAGGTGGTCGTGGGATTAGGCACCAAGGTGGTCGTGGGATTAGGCACCAAGCTGGTCGTGGGATTAGGCACCAAGCTGGTCGTGGGATTAGGCACCAAGCTGGTCGTGGGATTAGGCACCAAGCTGGCTGTGGGATTAGGCACCAAGCTGGTCGTGGGATTAGGCACCAAGCTGGCTGTGGGATTAGGCACCAAGCTGGTCATGGGATTAGGCACCAAGCTGGCTGTGGGATTAGGCACCAAGCTGGCCATGGGATTAGGCACCAAGCTGGTCGTGGGATTAAGCACCAAGGTGGTCGTGGGATTAGGCACCAAGCTGGCTGTGGGATTAGGCACCAAGGTGGTCGTGGGATTAGGCACCCCCCCTTCCCTGCACAGAGGAGTCTCACTCACCATGTTGTCAGATTCTGGAGGGTGGAGAGGAGGATTCAGCTGGTGTGGTGCCGTTACCGTCTGGTGGCCAATTTATACCCCGACAGGACAGCGCCACACCCAGGGGAGACGCCCAATCGGAGAGTGATGAGCCCAGTATTCGGAGGGGGGGGGAGGTAGCACCCTTTCTCCTCTCCTCATTGGCTCTCCTCTCTTTTCTTCACAAACTTTTCCAAAATGTTAGTAAAATGTCTCTGACTCCTCACCGCCTGGGGATGTTAACCTCTTCTCCACCGAGAACAAAGATATTAGAGGGGGGGGGATTGCTGTCAGAGGAGTCCTTTTCATCTTCAGAGTCCTACATAGTCATTATATATATAGAGAGAGAGGAGAGAGGGGGGAGAGGAGAGGAGGGAGAGAAGAGGATAAAGAAAAGAGGACAGGAGAAGAGAAGGGGGGAAGAAGAGAGGGAGATAAGAGGACAAAGAAGAGAGGAGAAGAGAGAGAGGGGAGAGGGGGAGGAGAGATAGGGGGGAGAGAGGGGGAGAAGAGAGAGAGAAGAGGACAAAGAATTGAGGGTGGGGGAGATAGAGAGGGGGGACAGGAGAATAGAAAGGAAAGGTGAGAGGGGTGAGAGATGAGAGGAGAGGTGAGAGAGCAGAGAGTGGAGAGAGAAAGGAGGGGCGACTGGAGGGGGGGTGAGAGAGGAGATGAGAGAGAAATAGGGAGATGCTGGAAAGCATAGGAAAAGGCAAAGAGAGAGAGAAGAGGGAGGAGGAGGAGAGCGGGGAGCAGTAGAGGAGAAGAGAAAAGGGGGAGAGGAGCGGGAGAGAAGAGGACAAAGAAATTAGGAGAGGAAAGAGAGAGGAGGAGGGGAGAGAAGAGGGGAGAGGAGAGAGAAAGGAGAGGAGAGAGAAGAGGGAGGAGGAGGGGAGCAGGAGAGGAGAAGAGAGAGAGGGGGAGAGGAGAGGGAGAGAAGAGGGCAAAGAAATTATAAGAGGAAAGGAGAGAGGGGGGAAGAGTGGGAGAAAAGAGGGCAAAGAATAGAGGAGAGGAGAAGAGAGAGGGGGAGAGGAGAGAGAGAAGAGGACAAAGAAATGAGAGAGGGGGAGAGAGAAGAAGAGAGATACAGGATAGAGAGGGGGAGAGGAGAGAGATGGGGGAGAGGGGGGAGAGGAGAGAGAGGGGGAAAGGAGAGAGAGGGGGAAGAGTGGGGTAGAGAGCGAGAGAGGTCAGATACGGGATAGAGAGGGAGGAGAGGAGAGAGATGGGGGAGAGGAGAGAGGGAGGGAGAGGAGAGAGATGGGGGAGAGGAGAGAGGGAGGGAGAGGAGAGAGATGGAGGAGAGGAGAGAGGGAGGGAGAGGAGAGAGAGGGGGAGAGGAGAGAGATGGGGGGGAGAGAGAGGGGGAGAGGAGAGAGAGGGGGCGCTGTTCCTCACCTAAGTGGAGTGGAGAAGAATTACATTTTGTGTACGTTTTTGTTATTTCTGTCTGGGACCACAAGGGGGAGATTTTCCCCCACTTCCTCCTCCTGTGACACCCATACAGGAAGTGTGACCGGTGGGTATCACCAGGGCAGGAAGTTGCCGACGGCGATAAGAACACTTTCAGAATTCTAACCCTTCTTCACTTTAGCAAAAAAAAACTGGGTTTCTGTTCCTGTCTGTGTCTCCAGAGGAGAGATTTCCCGCCACTTCCTGTCCTGACGGTATGTGGAATCTCACACCGCGATACCAAGCTGACAGAGATTCTAACCCTTCCTCTCTCCATGCAAAAGGACACAACAATAGTTGGATGTTTTTTTTGTATCCTGTGTTTAGTTTTAGGTGGAGTTTGGAAGTGTTACAACCTCTGTCAGGTGTTTATTGCAGTATGTGTCCCACTGGGGAGAGTCACTCCCCCTTCTATTTGTCCTGTTGACCAGAAAGTGGTCAGAGATCCAACATTTTTGAGTTGTCACCGGAACAGGAAGTGAGGAGAAATCCTCTATTGGAGACACCTGGCCCGGTGACAACTAGGAGGAGATTTCCCTCACTTCCTGTTTGTGTCTTCAGGATAGAAAGGAAAGGTTACCCTCCCTACAGCAAAGATAGGGCCATGGTTGTCATGCCTTTGTTAGAATATGTAAAGAAAAAAGAAAGAGTTCATCACAGACACGCCCCCAAATCTCTGCTGCGTGACCCCGCTATTGTCAGCACCGGGCGTGGGAGTCAAATACCGAATTCATTCCAAACTGTGGGCTGATATGAAATACAATGTCATCATTAATACATGGTTATATACCAGCAGTGCAAGTCCCTGAATGTGACCTGATATCGGACTCTTGAAGTCCCTGTACAGCAGAGCTCAGACAGGGAGAGGGAAAAGCAGCATGAGGAGCCAATCTTTTCACACGCTGATAGGAGGAGGGAGCAGAGTGACAGAGAGGTGAGCTCATCGCTGTGCCGCTTCTCCTTTCACTGTCCAGTCACAGGGTTGGGGGGCTCGCCCGGGATGACCTGGGCTCAGAAGAAGTGGGTTTAATAATGCTGGCCATCAGACAGAGGGAGCGAGAAGCAGTTCAAGGAGCCAATCGGATCATGTGCTGATAAAAAGCGAACTGATAGGACGAGAGAGAAGAGTGACAGAGAGATGAGCGCAACGCTGTGCCGCTTCTCCTTTCACTGTCCAGTCACGGGGTTGGGGGCTCGTCCGGGATGGTCTGGGCTCAGAAGAAGTGGGTTTAATAATGCTGGCCATCATGCTGAGGGAGTGAGAAGCAGTATCAGGAGCCAATCAGATAATGTACTAAGAGGCGCACTGATAGGAGGAGAGTGCAAAGTGACAGAGAGATGAGCTCACCGCTGTGCCGCTTCTCCTTTCACTGTCCAGTTACCTGTTGGGGGCTCGTCTGGGATGACCTGGGCTCAGAAGAAGCGGGTTGAATAATGCTGGTCATCACGCTGAGAGAGCGAGAATCAGTACAAGGAGCCAATCGGATCATGTGCTGATAAGAAGCACGCTGATAGGAGGAGAGAGCAGAGTGACAGAGAGGTGAGCTCATCGCTCTGCTGCTTCTCCTTTCACTGTCCAGTCACCAGTTGGGGGATAGTCCGGGATGACCTGATTTCAGAAGAAGTGGATTGAATAATGCTGGCTATCACTCTGAGGGAGCGAGAAGCAGTACCAGGAGCCAATTGGATCATGTACTGATAAGAGGCACACTAATTGGAGGAGAGAGCAGAGTGACAGAGAGATGAGCTCACCGTTGTGCCAATTCTCCTTTCACTGTCCAGTCACCGGTTGGGGGCTCGTCCGGGACGACCTGATTTCAGAAGAAGTGGGTTGAATAATGCTGGCCATCACGCTGAGGGAGCGAGAATCAGTACAAGGAGCCAATCGGATCATGTGCTGCTAAGAAGCACACTGATAGGAGGAGAGAGCAGAGTGACAGAGAGAAGAGCTCATCGCTGTGCCGCTTCTCCTTTCACTGCCCAGTCACAGAGTTGGGGGCTCGTCCCGGGATGGCCTGGGCTCAGAATAAGTGGGTTGAATGACAGGTCATTTTTTTTTTTGCTTCTAGAACAATTATAACTTTCACTGCAATGTTTACTAGACGAGACGGGAGCCAATCAGAGAAGACGATTGGTGGGGTGTAGGTATTTTGTCTTGTAGCCGCCGTGCAGATCTGGATCATGTTCCGCGCCGGGGGAGGGGGAGGGGGCAGGTGGAGATATAATATGATTCCGGTATTGTAGATAGGGATCTGTTCATTATGCGCTCAGACTTGGCAGAGGTTGCCTGCCAACGTGCCCAGGCTCGCTCCCGCTACTCCGGCTCAGTGCGGGTGTGACCGGCGCCCTGCGGATAGAGTCCCCGTGTCTGCGCTCCAAGTCTATCCCTCACCTCGGGCGCCGATGTTCTCCATTCCCTGCGAACGCCCACAAACCTCCACCAATTTCCCCCTTCCTCTCCTGTGATAATGATATGATATGTGGAAAGTGTGGGGGAGGGGGAGGGGGGGGGGGGCATTTGTATGGTGCCCCCCTTTACTCTGATACCCCTAACTGAGATCTAGCGGAACCAATTGCCTTCAGAAGTCACCTACTTAGTAAATAGAGTCCACCTGTCTGTCATTTCATCTCAGTATAAATACAGCTGTTCTGTGAAGCCCTCAGAGAACCTTAGTGAACAAACAGCATCACGAAGGCCGAGGAACACAGCAGACAGGTCGGGGATGAAGTTGTGGAGAAGTATAAAGCAGGGTTCGGTTATAAAAAAAAAAATCTCCCAAGCTTTGACCATCTCACGGAGCTCCGTTCAATCCATCATCGGAAAACGGGTTGCCGAGCAATGGAACAGGCGTAGCCAATAAAGTGGCCGGTAGAGTTGGGCTCCAACGTTGGCCTCCCCTCCCCCGGAGAATTGGATAATATGGATATATGGGTGAGCTTCTGTAACTGGAGGTGGTAACAGAACGGGTCCAATCATAAAAAGAGAACATGGTGGCAGCAAGTAGACCAATGAAATGCCCCCCCTCCCGTTCAGAAGTATGTACCCCCTTAGGTCTTCATACTGTCTATTGGCATCAGCGGTGGTCGGTCTTCTGTAATAGTTGTCTATGACGAGGCCTCCAAGTTCTCGCAGGCGGTAGAGCTGCCCGTTTGTCTCGGGGGGGGGGGGGGCAATGCCTCCAGGTCACGGGGAATCCTTGGTCATCTTGCGTGACCCGCACACGTTGTGAGATCTCCCCGAGAGTGGCCTCCATGATATGAAGGTCAGGAGACTGTGGTGGCCACTCCAGAACCTCCACCTTTTTTTTTTTTAAAGGAGGGTCAACTTGACCTGGAGAGTCCAAGGGCGTCCCAAGCCCAGCTTTCCTGCAGGAGAACGCAAATGGTCCTCCAGTATTTTCTGCCCCGCCCCTCGCCTTCAGAGCTCACACCTCCCTAAAACATCCGTGAGCCACCACCATGCCTCACAGTAGGGATGGTCCTCTTGGAGCTTTTGACCCATCTCCAAGCGTAGCGCCGATAGTTGTGACCATAAAGCTCTGTTTTGGTCTCGTCACCCCAGATTACAGTGTGGCAGAAGCTGTGGGGCGCGTCAAGGTGTTGTCGGCCATATTGTAACCGATCTTTTTTTTTTGTGGCGTTGGCGCGGCAAGGGCTTCTACCTGGCAACTCGACCATGCAGATCGTTTTTTGTAATCTTCGTATTGTTCTCCTTGAAGCAACCACACCGTCTTTTTCTAGAACACCCTGTATTTCTCCTGAGGGGACCTGTTGGGTTTCCCTTGTATCCCGAAAAAAAACAATTCTTCTGGCAGTCGTGGCCGCGATCTTTCTTGGTCTACACTATATTGTCAAAAGTATTGGGACGCCGGCCCTTACACGCACATGAACTTTGATGGCATCCCAGTCTTGGTCCGTAGGGTTCAATATTGAGTTGGCCCCGCCCTTTGCAGCTTCGACTCTTCTGGGAAGGCCGTCCACAAGGTTTAGGAGGGTGTCTATGGGAACGGTTGACCGTTCTTCCAGAAGAGCGTTGGTGAGGTCAGGCTCTGATGTTGCGGTACTTGCTGGAAAGGCTTCACCTGGGAACTGGTTCTCCTGGGCTGCCAATGGGAGCGAGGTATGGACGGAGGGGGGGATAGTCATCGTTTGATCCATCGTTCCCCCCTACAGGCTGGAGGTTGTCACCCCCCCTGGGTGAAAATAGTCATATAATGAGGGTAGAGGGGTGGTGATTTTTGGGGGGGGGGGGCATTTCAGGCACCCCCCCAGAGCGTTGTCCGGAGCCACAAGGTGCGGCTGAGGCGTCGGCCATCATGGGTCAAGGTTGGTGCGATCAGCAGCCTTGTTGATGCCGAAAGCCACGCCGCTCCACTAAGGTCGGGTGCGCCGCAGGAACGCACGTGTCAACGCAATTCTCAAAAAAAAAACGCACGTTGGGGTGTTGCGCCACCATTTTTATTGGCGTTTTAGTGTGCCACAAGGCACAAAAAGTCAGTGAGACTTTTTTTAATACATTTAGTGCGCTAAAGAGTTCGGCCCGCTCTGACGCAACGCGCGCGGACTAAAGCGGGTCCTCGTCCTTTCTGACGACGCACCGCGAAGGGTGGGAAAACCCAGCCCAAGCGCCTGACTCGGCGTATGGTTTTCAGATCTGGGCGCTCAGCGAATTGGCGGGAACCTGCGCAGTGGCCCCTTTAACTGTATACAGCACGGCGGGTGGGGCAGGGGGCGGGGGAGGCGGCGTCGGCCGCCGCGTGAGATTCGAGGTTATTAAAGTGTATTTTGCAGCCAACGCCTAGAAGAGTGACTCACATCCCAGCCATGTTCCCCCGACCACAAAACCACCCCCCCTCCCCCTTCCTTCCCGAGCCACTGCCCCTCCCCTTCCAAAACATTTCCCTTCGTATCAAGCTGAGATCGTCGTAGTCCCCACGATTAATAAATCCCTCCCCCCCCGCTTGGAGAATTGCCGTATCACCTGACCCTGATGTCTTCTACAATGCTACACCCCTGGCTGTGTGGGGGAGGCGGTGTCGCACTTTTTTTTCCGCATGGAAAAGCCCATTTTTTTCTCTCTCTGGTGTGTTTGAGGAACAGCTAACATTGACGTAGGCGCGTCACGCATTTTTTGCACGTTTTTTGGAAATGTGCACAGAAATTGCGTGATTTTGCGCACTCTCGTGAAACGTCGAGTTGCGAATGTGGCCCAGGGCCAACCACACACACGCGCGCGCGTTCCAATCTGATTGTATAAACACCTGAGCGTTCGGCGGGCGCAAACGAAAAGCTTGCATTTTTTTTACATGCATTCTACGGAACACGCACCAAATAGTTCATTGTTAATGACGCCCTCAAACGCTGCATGCAGATGCGTGTTTTTGTGCTCGTGAAAGGTGGGGGGTAAGAGAGAGGGGGTGAGAGAGAGGGGGAGAGGTGGGGGTGAGAGAGAGAAAGGGGGGCGATAGAGAGGGGTGTGAGAGATGGTGGGGGAGAGAGAAGGGAGTGAGACAGATTGGAGGGTGGTAAAGAGAGAGGGAAAGGGAGAGAGAGGTGGGGGTAAGAGAGAGAAGGGATGAGAGAGAGGGGGAGAGGTGGGGGTAAGAAACGGGTGAGAGAGAGGGAGAGGTGGGGGGTGAGAGAGGGGGGTGAGAGAGAGGGGGAGAGGTGGGGGTAAGAGAGAGAGAGGGAGTGGGAGAGAGGGGGGAGAGGTTGGGGGTAAGAGAGAGAGGGGGTGAGAAATGGGGGGTCAGAGATTGGCGGGTGGGAGAGAGAGAGAGAAAGGGGGGGGGAAAGGTGAGGGGTAAGAGAGGGGGAGAGGTGGGGGGTAAGAGAGAGAGGGCGGTGAGAGAGATTGGAGGGTGGGAGAGAGAGATAAAGGAGGAGAGGTGGGGTGAGAGAGAATGGGGGAGAGAGAGTGGACAATAGAGAGAGGGGGTGAGGGATGGGGGTAGAGACTGGGGGTGAGAGAGATAGGGGGAGAGATGGGGGGAGAGAGGGGGTGAGAGATAGGGGGAGGGGGTGAGAGAGAGAGAGGGGGGAGAGAGAGGGGGATGAGAGGGGGGAGAGAGATAGGGGGAGAGAAAGGGGGTGAGAGATAGGGGGAGGGGGTAAGAGAGAGAGAGAGAGAGGGGGGAGAGAGGGGGGGATGAGAGGGGGAGGGGGTGAGAGAGAGAGAGAGGGAGGTGAGAGAGAGTGGGCAATAGAGAGAGGGGGTGAGGGACAGGGGGGTGAGAGATAGAGGGGTGAGAGATAGGGGGGGTGAGAGAGAGAGAGGGGGGTGAGAGAGAGAGATAGGGGGAGAGACGGGAGGAGTGAGAGAGGGGGTGAGAGAGAGATAGGGGGGAGAGACAGGGGAGGAGAGAGGGGGAGGGGTGAGAGAGGGGGTGAGAGAGAGAGATAGGGGGGAGAGACAGGGGAGGAAAGAGAAGGGGGTGAGAGATAGGGGGAGGGAGGGGGTGAGAGAGAGAGATGGATGGGGGGAGAGACAGGGGAGGAGAGAGAAAGGGGGTGAGAGATAGGGGGAGGGGGTGAGAGGGAGAGATAGGGGAGAGACAGGGGAGGAGAGAGCAAGGGGGTGAGAGATAGGGGCGGGGGTGAGAGGGAGAGATAGGGGAGAGACAGGGGAGGAGAGAGAAAGGGGGTGAGAGATAGGGGGAGGGGGTGAGAGGGAGAGATGGGGGAGAGACAGGGGAGGAGAGAGAAAGGGGGTGAGAGATAGGGGGGTGAGAGATAGGGGAGGTGAGAGCGAGAGAGGGGGGGTGAGAGAGAGAGATAGGGGGAGAGACGGGAGGAGAGAGAGAGGGGGGTGAGAGAGAGATAGGGGGGAGAGACAGGGGAGGAGAGAGGGGGAGGGGGTGAGAGAGAGAGAGGGGGTGAGAGAGAGAGATAGGGGGGAGAGACAGGGGAGGAAAGAGAAGGGGGTGAGAGATAGGGGGAGGGAGGGGGTGAGAGAGAGAGAGGGATGGGGGGAGAGACAGGGGAGGAGAGAGAAAGGGGGTGAGAGATAGGGGGAGGGGTGAGAGATAGGGGGAGGGGGTGAGAGGGAGAGATAGGGGAGAGACAGGGGAGGAGAGAGAAAGGGGGTGAGAGATAGGGGGAGGGAGGGGGTGAGAGAGAGGGGGGGTGAGAGAGATAGGGGGAGGGAGGGGGTGAGAGAGAGGACATAATACAAAGCGATTCCACCATTCCTGATACACTGATGTCGCCTTTGTCATGTTGCATACGGGGGGGGGGGGCGCATTACAGAAACGCTGCAGGTGTTCTGGCATATAGCGTCCGTCCATCAGATAGTGTCCGCCCCATACTGTGCAGGCGCAGCGCTTGCGCAGTACGGAGCAGAAGGAGATTCGGAAAATCTCCCAAGATGAACGGCGCCTGCGCCGTGAGTGGAGGTGGTAGCCCTACCATCCAAGCGGACATAGGGCTGCCGATATTAGAGGGCCCCTCGCGGGCTCGCTTTGCTCGCCACGCTTCGGCCTCGGCCTCGCTGCGCTCGGCTCTTTTTATTCGAGCTCTATGTCCACTTGGATGGTGGGGCTAGAACCTCCACTCATGGTGCAGGCGCCGTTCATCTTTGTCTATTTTCGGAAACTGTGTGTCCTGTGTACTGCGCATGCGCAGTACACAGCGGACACTATCCGATGGGGGACACAATGTGATGGGACACCGCAACGTTCAAAACATGTTTAATTATTTATCAGCATCCATTGCAATGACCATTGACTCCTCCAGAGCCGGTTTTGTCGATCGCACACAAAGTTCATGTAGTCTTCATTTTATTTTCCCTGATGAGGTAATGGGGGGGTCAAGGGGTACGGTGAGGACGATCGGGAGCGGTCGGGGTTCAATGGGAGAGGATGGCGACAGTCCGGAAGCATTGAGGGCGATCGAGAGTGGTCTGGGGTCGATGGGAGAGGATGGGGACAGTCAGGAGCCATCGAGTGTGATGGGGAGCGGTCCGGGGTACATGGGAGAGGATGTGGACAGTCTGGAACCATCGAATGTGATGGGGAGTAATCCGCGGACAATGAGAGAGGACAACAACAGTTTTGGGCCATCAAGGGAGATCGGGAGTAATCCGGGGTACATGAGATGGGACCGTCACAGTCCGGAACCATCGAGGGTGATCAGGAGCAGTGCAGGGTCAATAGGAGAGGATGCCAACAGTCCAGAGCCATCGAGGGCAATTGGAAGCAGACCAGGGTCAATGGGAGAGGATGGCGACTGTCTGGAACCATTGAGGGTGATGGGGAGCAGTCCTGGGTCAATGGGAGAGGATGGCGACCGTCTGGAACCATTGAGGGTGATGGGGAGCAGTCCGGAGTCAATGGGAGAGGATGGCGACAGTCTGGAACCATTGAGGGTGATGGGGAGCAGTCCTGGGTCAATGGGAGAGGATGGCGACTGTCTGGAACCATTGAGGGTGATGGGGAGCAGTCCGGGGTCAATGGGAGAGGATGGCGACTGTCTGGAACCATTGAGGGTGATGGGGAGCAGTCCTGGGTCAATGGGAGAGGATGGCGACCGTCTGGAACCATTGAGGGTGATGGGGAGCAGTCCGGAGTCAATGGGAGAGGATGGCGACAGTCTGGAACCATTGAAAGTGATCGGGAGCAGTCCTGGGTCAATGGGAGAGGATGGCGACCGTCTGGAACCATTGAGGGTGATGGGGAGCAGTCCGGGGTCAATGGGAGAGGATGGCGACAGTCTGGAACCATTGAGGGTGATGGGGAACAGTCTGGGGTCAATGGGAGAGGATGGCGACAGTCTGGAACCATTGAGGGTGATGGGGAACAGTCTGGGGTCAATGGGAGAGGATGGTGACTGTCTGGAACCATTGAGGGTGATTTGGAGCAGTCCAGGGTCGATGGGAGAGGATGGCGACCGCCTGGAACCATTGAGGGTGATGGGGAGCAGTCCGGGGTCAATGGGAGAGGATGGAAACAGTCTGGAACCATTGAGGGTGATGGGGAGCAGTCCTGGGTCAATGGGAGAGGATGGCGACAGGAGCCATCAACAGTGATCGGGAGCGGTCTGGATACATGGGAGAGGATGGTGACAGTCCGGAGACATCAAGGGTGATCGGGAGTGGTCCGCGGTCGATGGGAGAGGATGTGGACAGTCTGGAACCATTGACGGCACTTGGGAGTAGTCTGGGGTAAATGGGAGAGGACGGCGACAGTCTAGAGCCACTGAGGGCGATCGGGAGAGGTCCGGGGTAAATGGGAGATGATGGCAAATGTCCAGAGCTATCAAGGGTGATCAGGAGCGGTCTGGTGTCAATAGGAGAGGATGGCGATAGTCTGCAGCCATTGAGGGCAATCAGGAGCAGTCCGGGGTAAATGGGTGAGGATGGCTATAGCCTGGAGCTATCAAGGGCGATAAGGAGCGGTTTGGTGTCAATGGAAGAGGATGGCGATAGTCTGGAGCCATTGAGGACAATGGAGAGCTGTCCAGGGTCAATGGGAGAACACGGCGACCATCAGGAACCATTAAGGGTGTTCGGGAGCAGTTTGGGGTAAATGGGAGAGGATGGCGACAGTCAGGAACCATTGAGGGTGATCGGGAGCGGTCCAGGGTCAATGGGAGAGGATGGTGACAGTTTGGTGCCATTGAGGGCAATCAGGAGCGGTCTGGGGTAAATGGGAGAGGATGGCTATAGTCTGGAGCCATTTAGGTCAAACGAGAGCGGTCCAGGGTCAATGGGAGAGGACAGAGACCGTCTGGAACCATTGAGGGCGATCGGAAGCAGTCCGAGGGCAATGGGAGAGGATGCCGACAGTCCGGAACCATCTAAGGCGATGGGGAGCAGTCTGAGTACATGGGAGAGGATGGTGACAGTCTGGAGCATTGAGGGTGATTGGGAGTGGTCCGGGGTCAATGGGAGAGGATGTGGACAGTCTGGAACCATTGAGGGCGATGGGGAGCAGTCTGGGGTACATTGGAGAAGATGGCGACAATCCAAAACCATTGAGGGTGATCAGGAGTGGTCTGGGGTCAATGGGAGAGGATGGTGACAGTTCGGTGCCATCGAGGGCAATCAGGAGTGGACGGTGACAGTTCGGTGCCATGGAGGGCAATCAGGAGTGGACGGTGACAATTCGGTGCCATGGAGGGCAATCAGGAGTGGACGGTGACAGTTCGGTGCCATGGAGGGCAATCAGGAGTGGACGGTGACAGTTCGGTGCCATGGAGGGCAATCAGGAGTGGACGGTGACAGTTCGGTGCCATGGAGGGCAATCAGGAGTGGACGGTGACAGTTCGGTGCCATCGAGGGCAATCAGGAGTGGACGGTGACGGTTCGGTGCCATCGAGGGCAATCAGGAGTGGACGGTGACAGTTCGGTGCCATCGAGGGCAATCAGGAGTGGACGGTGACAGTTCGGTGCCATGGAGGGCAATCAGGAGTGGACGGTGACGGTTCGGTGCCATCGAGGGCAATCAGGAGTGGACGGTGACGGTTCGGTGCCATGGAGGGCAATCAGGAGTGGACGGTGACAATTCGGTGCCATGGAGGGCAATCAGGAGTGGACGGTGACAGTTCGGTGCCATGGAGGGCAATCAGGAGTGGACGGTGACGGTTCGGTGCCATCGAGGGCAATCAGGAGTAGTGATGGCCGAACGGTTCGCCCGGCGGTCGTTTCGCGGCGAATTTCCGACTTTCGCCGTCCGCGGGTTCGAACGCCTTTTTCCGTCGTTCGCCCCGGCGGACTTACGTGTTTAATGTATACAAGAACTTTAACCTTTCGTGACACGTTTATCATGTGTTACAGGACAACCAATTGAGACATGACAGCTCATGGACACTTGGACATTCCCCCTAACCTATAAATACACCCGATCCGGTGGCCATTTTACATTCTTTCTTCTGTCACTGTAGGGAAAGGATCCTGTGTGGAGTAG
Source organism: Lithobates pipiens (assembly GCF_037356315.1). Lineage (NCBI taxonomy): Eukaryota > Metazoa > Chordata > Amphibia > Anura > Ranidae > Lithobates > Lithobates pipiens. Next base: position 29,479,108 of record NW_027507791.1, read on the forward strand.
GGACAGAGAAAACGCTAGCTATTTGGTACACAAAAGTTCTTTTCAGGACTGGTATAGGTGTTAGGTCAGCAGCCTGAGTTTCTTTTGTCAGTTTAGATAAAGGGACAGAGCGCTGTATGCTGCTATTTTAGGGACAGCTCAGCCAGATTAGTCTTTCTTCATCATCATCATCATCATCATCATTAGCTGTTACTATCAGGTCCACAAAAGAGCTGTTCCAGCTAATCGTTCCAGCCTACTCTTTTTTGCCAATTTGTATAGGGACAGGCAGGAAGCAGTGTGTCAGGCAGTGAGGATAATTTTAAAGACTTGCTGTTACTATTAGTTCCACAAAGGTTCTTTTCAGGACTGGTATCAGTGGTACGGTAATAGGCTTGTACACGTATAATATTCTTTCTTCCAAATATAGAAAGAATATTATACTTGACTGCTGCCCTTCTGCTGCAGTCTGCTAATCATTCACAACTCACTTGTTCCACAAAGCTCTTTATCAGGACTGGTAACTTGGTCTGTCTAGGGTGCTACGGTACATAGGCTTGGGTGCGGTACAGTCTGCTGTTCTGTAAGGACCGCTATCGGTCCACAATACATAGGGTTGCCGTGCACTACTGCTGACCGCTGCCCTATACTGCAGCAGTCCTTCATTGGTATAGGGACTGACGTACAGTCTGCTAATCACTAACACACAACCTGCTTGGTCCACAAAAGTTCTTATAAGGACTGGTAACTTGGTATAGGGTGCTACGGTACATAGGCCTGAGTGCGTTACAGTCTGCTGTTCTGTAAGGACCGCTATCGGTCCACAATACATAGGGTTGCCGTGCACTACTGCTGACCGCTGCCCTATACTGCAGCAGTCCTTCAGCGGTATAGGGACTGACGCACAGTCTGCTAAACACTAACACACAACCTGCTTGGTCCACAAAAGTTCTTATAAGGACTGGTAACTTGGTATAGGGTGCTACGGTACATAGGCCTGAGTGCAGTACAGTCTGCTGTTCTGTAAGGACCGCTATCGGTCCACAATACATAGGGTTGCCGTGCACTACTGCTGACCGCTGCCCTATACTGCAGCAGTCCTTCATTGGTATAGGGACTGACGTACAGTCTGCTAATCACTAACACACAACCTGCTTGGTCCACAAAAGTTCTTATAAGGACTGGTAACTTGGTATAGGGTGCTACGGTACATAGGCCTGAGTGCGTTACAGTCTGCTGTTCTGTAAGGACCGCTATCGGTCCACAATACATAGGGTTGACGTGCACCACTGCTGACCGCTGCCCTATACTGCAGCAGTCCTTCAGCGGTATAGGGACTGACGTACAGTCTGCTAAACACTAATACACAACCTGCTTGGTCCACAAAAGTTCTTATAAGGACTGGTAACTTGGTATAGGGTGCTACGGTACATAGGCTTGAGTGCGGTACAGTCTGCTGTTCTGTAAGGACCGCTATCGGTCCACAATAGATAGGGTTGACGTGCACCACTGCTGACCGCTGCCCTATACTGCAGCAGTCCTTCAGCGGTATAGGGACTGACGCACAGTCTGCTAAACACTAACACACAACCTGCTTGGTCCACAAAAGTTTTTATAAGGACTGGTAACTTGGTATAGGGTGCTACGGTACATAGGCCTGAGTGCGTTACAGTCTGCTGTTCTGTAAGGACCGCTATCGGTCCACAATACATAGGGTTGCCGTGCACTACTGCTGACCGCTGCCCTATACTGCAGCAGTCCTTCATTGGTATAGGGACTGACGTACAGTCTGCTAATCACTAACACACAACCTGCTTGGTCCACAAAAGTTCTTATAAGGACTGGTAACTTGGTATAGGGTGCTACGGTACATAGGCCTGAGTGCGTTACAGTCTGCTGTTCTGTAAGGACCGCTATCGGTCCACAATACATAGGGTTGACGTGCACCACTGCTGACCGCTGCCCTATACTGCAGCAGTCCTTCATTGGTATAGGGACTGACGTACAGTCTGCTAATCACTAACACACAACCTGCTTGTTCCACAAAAGTTCTTATAAGGACTGGTAACTTGGTATAGGGTGCTACGGTACATAGGCTTGAGTGCGGTACAGTCTGCTGTTCTGTAAGGACCGCTATCGGTCCACAATAGATAGGGTTGACGTGCACCACTGCTGACCGCTGCCCTATACTGCAGCAGTCCTTCAGCGGTATAGGGACTGACGTACAGTCTGCTAAACACTAATACACAACCTGCTTGGTCCACAAAAGTTCTTATAAGGACTGGTAACTTGGTATAGGGTGCTACGGTACATAGGCTTGAGTGCGGTACAGTCTGCTGTTCTGTAAGGACCGCTATCGGTCCACAATACATAGGGTTGCCGTGCACTACTGCTGACCGCTGCCCTATACTGCAGCAGTCCTTCATTGGTATAGGGACTGACGTACAGTCTGCTAATCACTAACACACAACCTGCTTGTTCCACAAAAGTTCTTATAAGGACTGGTAACTTGGTATAGGGTGCTACGGTACATAGGCTTGAGTGCGGTACAGTCTGCTGTTCTGTAAGGACCGCTATCGGTCCACAATAGATAGGGTTGACGTGCACCACTGCTGACCGCTGCCCTATACTGCAGCAGTCCTTCAGCGGTATAGGGACTGACGTACAGTCTGCTAAACACTAATACACAACCTGCTTGGTCCACAAAAGTTCTTATAAGGACTGGTAACTTGGTATAGGGTGCTACGGTACATAGGCTTGAGTGCGGTACAGTCTGCTGTTCTGTAAGGACCGCTATCGGTCCACAATAGATAGGGTTGACGTGCACCACTGCTGACCGCTGCCCTATACTGCAGCAGTCCTTCAGCGGTATAGGGACTGACGTACAGTCTGCTAAACACTAATACACAACCTGCTTGGTCCACAAAAGTTCTTATAAGGACTGGTAACTTGGTATAGGGTGCTACGGTACATAGGCTTGAGTGCGGTACAGTCTGCTGTTCTGTAAGGACCGCTATAGGTCCACAATAGATAGGGTTGACGTGCACCACTGCTGACCGCTCACCTATACTGCAGCAGTCCTTCAGCGGTATAGGGACTAAGAGTTTTGTCACAGGGTCATTTAAAAAATGACATGCAGAGGAAGAGGCAGGCCCTTCCGCAGGGGTGGTAGGGGTAGGGCAGGAGCAACAGGCTTGAGCCAAAGTGGGAAGTTGCAGAAGGTGCGTTCAATTACTTTAAAGGATGCACCAGACTTGGTTGAGTGGCTCGCTCAGCCTTACTCTTCTGCACCCTCCTCATCCTCTCGATCTGCACCCTCTTCTTCACTCTCTGCTATGTGCACCCCCAAAGACACTACCACCAACAACACGACCACCACCACCACCACCACATACCTTCCGCTTGAGTCACTGGAATTATTTTCCGATCCATATCAAGAGGACATTTCTGATGCGCAGCCACTCTTGGTATTGGATCAGGAAGAGGAGGTAGCAACAAGCGCTACTCAGCAGTCTGACGCCAGTACCCAGATCAGCCCAAGGAGGAGGTTGGTCCCCGGTGTTGCTGCCTACTCTACTTATAGCGGTGGGGAAGGTGACGTTGATGATGACGTGTCTAGTGATGTCACGTGGGTGCCCACAAGAGAGGAAGAGGAGGGGAGTTCAGAGGGAGATATGGACCAGCAGATAGGGAGGAGAAGCAGCAATGACTTACATTGCACAGCAGGGACAAAGCAGACTGCAAATGTATCAGGAACGAGTCATCGACCATGTACGGTCACATCTGGCGCTCCCAGGACACCGGCACATGGCTCCGCAGTGTGGGCTTTTTTTAACGTGTCCGCTGCTGACAATAGCGTTGCCATCTGCAATCTTTGCAGTCAACGCGTTAGTCGCGGTAAGCCCAATACTCACCTAGGGACGACCGCCTTAAGAAGGCACATGAGCAGCCATCACCGAGCCCAGTGGGAGCAACGGAACACACAAAGCCACACTGCAGGCTCTCACCGTCCAGCCTCGTCTTCTACTTCTCCTTCTCCTCTCTCCTCACAATTGTCCTCCACTCCACCTTCCATCACGCCAAGCTCACATTTTTCTGCAAAAAGGCAGGCTTCCGTGGGCCTAATGTTTGAGCGTAAAAAAATGATGACGCCGGATAACCCTCTTGCCCAACGGTTGGCGGCTGGCTTGTCAGAACTCATAGCCCGCCAACTACTGCCATATAAACTGGTGGACTCGGAGGCCTTTCGCAAATTTGTGGCCATTGGAACACCACAATGGAAGGTCCCAGGAAGGAAGTATTTCTCAGAGAAGGGCATCCCAGAGCTATATGGCCATGTTCAGCGGCAAGTGAATGTATCTCTGGCACACAGTGTCGGTGCCAAGATACATCTGACCACAGACACGTGGTCTAGCAAACACGGGCAGGGAAGGTATATCAGTTTTACTGCCCACTGGGTGAACCTTCTGACGGCCGTCAAGCATGTAACCCGTGGCACCCGTGTAGATTTGGTTTTACCGCCACGGATTGCATGCAGGCCTGACTCTTCTTCTCCTCCTCCTACTCCATCCTCCTCCCTCTCCTCCTCAGCTGCCTCCTCCTTTTCCGCTGCTAGCGTCTCTTCCACTGCACCGCCCAAGCTCCCCAGAACCTATTCCACATGCCAGGTGAGACGTTGCCATGCCGTGCTGCGTCTGTTGTGCCTGGAAGCAAAGAGCCACACTGGCCCGGCACTCCTTTCAGCTTTGCGTTCACAGGCAGATGAGTGGCTAACACCGCTCAATTTGACAGTTGGTAAAGTGGTGTGTGACAACGGTGCCAATCTGCTTAGCGCATTGAAACAGGGCAAAATCACGCACGTGCCGTGCATGGCACACGTCTTAAACTTGGTCGTGCAGCGATTCCTTGTCAAATACCCTGGGGTCCAGGACATCTTGCGGCAGGCAAGGAAAATCTCGGCCCATTTCAGAAGATCTTACACGGCCATGGCTCGCCTTGCTGACATTCAGCGGCGACACCATCTGCCGGTCAGACGTCTTATTTGCGATTGCCCGACGCGATGGAACTCAACCTTCTATATGCTTGATAGGCTGCTCCAGCAGAAACGTGCAGTTAACGTCTACCTGTATGAACTCTGCGAAAGAAACGGTTCTGGGGAGCTGGGTTTTTTTTCACCGCGCCAGTGGCTGCTCATGCGCGACACATGCAGACTTCTGCGGCCATTTGAGGAGATCACCAAACTGGTCAGTCGCAGCCATGGCGCCATCAGTGACATGGTACCTTATGCCTTCTTTCTGGAGCGTGCATTGCGTCGTGTCATTGATCAGGCTGTGGAGGAGCAGGAGCGGGAAGATGAGGAAGTCGCAATGCTGGATGAATTCCCAGGGGGGGCTACTCTATCTGAGACAAGTCAACAACAGGAGTCTGATGAGGAGTCAGAGGAGGATGGTGCCGGGGCGGATGAGCAGGAGCAAGAAGAGCATGCTTTAAACCTTTCTGGGATCCCTGTTGTGCGAGGATGGGGAGAGGAGAATGAAGAGGACGACATTATCCTGGATGATGAGCAGGAGCCAGGCCACCACACCGCTTCCACTTTAGTGCAAATGGGGGCCTTCATGCTCCAGTGTTTTAATAGGGACCCCCGTATAAAAAGCATGAGGGTCAAGGACCAGTACTGGGTGGCAACGTACTTAGACCCCCGGTACAAACACAAAATGGCGGAAATGTTACCGCCGTCGCAGAGGGCTGTCAGAATGCAGCACTTCCAGGCCTTGCTTCGAGAAATGCTGCATTCTGCTTTTGCGTGCGCTGGCAGAGGAGCAATTCCCACTCCCAGAGAAGGATTTGCGGGTACCAATCCAACAGCGCCTGCAAGAAGAGGCCGGTTTGAAGATGTGTTGGTGACTTCGGATATGAGGTCATTCTTTCAGCCGACCCATCGACAGGTGTCATCCGGATCCAGCATCAGGGAACGCCTAGACCGTCAGGTGTCCGACTACATTGGGTTAACGGCCGATGTGGACGCTCTGAGGAGTGATGAACCCCTAGACTACTGGGTGGGCAGGCTTGACCTCTGGCCAGAGCTTGCCCAATTTGCAATCGAACTGTTGGCTTGCCCCTCATCCAGTGTCCTGTCCGAAAGGACGTTCAGCGCAGCAGGGGGGATTGTGACCGATAAGCGTACTCGCCTAGCTCACCACAGTGTTAACTACCTCACATTTCTAAAAATGAATGAGGCATGGATCTCGGAGGAATTCAACACATGTGATCAGTAGACCATGTATATGTCTATAAACAATTTTTGGAATCAAGCACACAGACCTTCTTAATTCATTTGGCTCACTTCCCTGACCCAAAAAAGCACACCGTACTATATGCCCCTACCCTCCTCTTTGAAGAGGTTGAGCGGTGTCATATTTCTACTGGGGCTGCTTATTATGAGGGGTTCCCACCATCCCTGTGCTGTGCTGACTTCCTCCTGGGTGTTCTTATTATGAGGGGCTCCCACCATCCCTGTGCTGTGCTGACTTCCTCCTGGGGGTTCTTATTATGAGGGGATCACACCATCCCTGTGCTGTGCTGACTTCCTCCTGGGGCTGCTTACGGTGCTGCTGTCAGCGCTGTATGTCACGGAGCTGCTGTCAGCGCTGTATGTCACGGAGCTGCTGTCAGCGCTGTATGTCACGGAGCTGCTGTCAGCGCTGTATGTCACGGAGCTGCTGTCAGCGCTGTATGTCACGGTGCTGCTGTCAGCGCTGTATGTCACGGAGCTGCTGTCAGCGCTGTATGTCACGGAGCTGCTGTCAGTGCTGTATGTCACGGAGCTGCTGTCAGCGCTGTATGTCACGGAGCTGCTGTCAGCGCTGTATGTCACGGAGCTGCTGTCAGCGCTGTATGTCACGGTGCTGCTGTCAGCGCTGTATGTCACGGAGCTGCTGTCAGCGCTGTATGTCACGGAGCTGCTGTCAGCGCTGTATGTCACGGAGCTGCTGTCAGCGCTGTATGTCACGGAGCTGCTGTCAGCGCTGTATGTCACGGAGCTGCTGTCAGCGCTGTATGTCACGGTGCTGCTGTCAGCGCTGTATGTCACGGAGCTGCTGTCAGCGCTGTATGTCACGGAGCTGCTGTCAGTGCTGTATGTCACGGAGCTGCTGTCAGCGCTGTATGTCACGGAGCTGCTGTCAGCGCTGTATGTCACGGAGCTGCTGTCAGCGCTGTATGTCACGGTGCTGCTGTCAGCGCTGTATGTCACGGAGCTGCTGTCAGCGCTGTATGTCACGGAGCTGCTGTCAGCGCTGTATGTCACGGAGCTGCTGTCAGCGCTGTATGTCACGGAGCTGCTGTCAGCGCTGTATGTCACGGAGCTGCTGTCAGCGCTGTATGTCACGGTGCTGATGTCAGTGCTCTGTATTACGGTGCTGCTGTCAGTGCTCTGTATCTCCTGCACCCTCTTGTTTGCCTACCCTGGTCCCTGACCTTCCCTCTCCTCCATTGCCTTCATTAGCTCCATAGTCCTGAATTGTCAGAACAATTTCCCAAATAAAAAAAAAATGCTTGTAGTTATCGATCCCAAATTCACCTCATACATGTATTATGCTATTGTCCAGGTGGTGGGACTACGTGCTACCCCCTAATAATTACCCCGTGGCCGCAAATTCGACCTAAAGGTTTGCGAAATTCGCCTCCCATTGAAGTCAATGGAGCCCGCGGCGAACGGTCGTTTTCGCGAACGTTTGTGTCCGTTCGCGTTTCGCGTTCGCGAAACGTCCCGTCGGAAGTTCGTCCATCACTAATCAGGAGTGGACGGTGACAGTTCGGTGCCTTCGAGGGCAATCAGGAGTGGACGGTGACGGTTCGGTGCCATCGAGGGCAATCAGGAGTGGATGGTGACAGTTCGGTGCCATCGAGGGCAATCAGGAGTGGACGGTGACAATTCGGTGCCATGGAGGGCAATCAGGAGTGGACGGTGACAGTTCGGTGCCATGGAGGGCAATCAGGAGTGGACGGTGACGGTTCGGTGCCATCGAGGGCAATCAGGAGTGGACGGTGACAGTTCGGTGCCATCGAGGGCAATCAGGAGTGGACGGTGACGGTTCGGTGCCATCGAGGGCAATCAGGAGTGGACGGTGACAGTTCGGTGCCAACGTTTTTGATGCTTCCCGAACTCTTGTAGCCAAAAGAAAGGTCCTTAAGCCTACGATGTACGTGAGGCCTAAAGGTCAAACCTCCAGAAGGTCGATTGTACTAAAAATATCATTCAGAGGAATTTCCAATGTAATTCCAACCCGACCGACCAGACCGACCACAACGCCAAACCCGTATCCCTTCTATAACGCCGCAGGGACATCACGGGACGTATTCGCAGTATTATTTGGATATTTCGGTTGGCGGTGATATATGGTTGTCCTCTATGGGTTGGGTTGGGTTGGGTTGGGTTGGGTTGGGTTCAGCAGGCGGGAGAGGGGTAGTCGGGATGATTGGCACTGTGGGCGGGGTCACATTGTGATCTCTGTTTGTTCTGCGGATTCTCTAAGCTCTTCTTCAAACACTCAGAACAATTATAAGCCGGTTTTTCTGGTAGCCGCCGGCGGGTAGTTAAGTCCTCGGCAGGTGGTGTCACCCGCAGGACTCGTTATATGGAGACACAAAGCCTTCCAGTCGCCGGCGACCATCCCTCACATTCCAGATCTGGACGTCTTCCAGGAGATGACCCCCAATGTCTCCTTCCCTGGAGGAGGCGGACCTAGAACCTCCGGGGGGCCCCTGTGCAGGACACCATGAAGGGCCCCCTGAGCTCCGGTCCTGGCACCCTTCCTTCTGGTCCCAGGGCCCTTTACTCCCATTGCGGGGGGCCTTTATTCTGGTCCCACAACGGGACCCTTTCACAGGTTCTGCAACGGGACCCTTCCTGCTGTCTTGGGCCTGGTTGTCACCTTTTCTTTAGGCCGAACCCCAAAACTTTAGAGGTGCACAACAAAAAATGCTTGTAATATAAACTATGCAAATATTTATATGGATTTAATCACAAGAGTTCCCCCCTGAGATCAGAGTCTGTGGAGTTCCCCCCTGAGATCAGAGTCTGCGGAGTTCCCCCCTGAGATCAGAGTCCGCAGAGTTCCCCCCTGAGATCAGAGTCCCCTCCTTATAATCTGCAGAGTTCCCCCTTAGATCAGAGTCTGCAGAGTTCCTCCCTGAGATCAGAGTCCCCTCCTTATAATCTGCAGAGTTCCCCCTTAGATCAGAGTCTGCAGAGTTCCTCCCTGAGATCAGAGTCCCCTCCTTATAATCTGCAGAGTTCCCCCTTAGATCAGAGTCTGCAGGGTTCCCCCCTGAGATCAGAGTCCCCTCCTTATAATCTGCAGAGTTCCCCCCTGAGATCAGGGTCTGCAGAGTTCCCCCCTGAGATCAGGGCCCGCAGAGTTCCCCCCTGAGATCAGGGCCCGCAGAGTTCCCCCCTGAGATCAGGGTCCGCAGAGTTCCCTCCTTAGGTTGGAACCCTTTGGGTTCCCCCCTGAGGTTACCCTTTACATTGGAAGGAACCCTGCAGAGTCCCCCCCCTTTTCATCTGAACCCACAGAATTCCCTTACCCTTTAAGGAGGGACTCTGCAGACTCTGAAGTAAGGAGGAAAACTGAGAAATCTGATGTAAGGATGGGACTCTAATGTAAAGGGGATCAGAGTCCACAGAGCTCCTTCCTTAGGTCAGAATCTGTGGAGTTCCCCTCTTAGGTTACTCTTTACATTGGAACCTGCAGAGTCCCCCCCTTTACATTGGAACCTGCAGAGTTCCCCCCCCTTTACATTGGAACCCGCAGAGTCCCCCCCTTTACATTGGAACCTGCAGAGTCCCCACCCCTTTACATTGGAACCTGCAGAGTCCCCCCCCCTTTACATTGGAACCTGCAGAGTCCCCCCCCCTTTACATTGGAACCTGCAGAGTCCCCCCCCCCCTTTACATTGGAACCTGCAGAGTCCCCCCCCCTTTACATTGGAACCTGCAGAGTCCCCCCCCCCTTTACATTGGAACCTGCAGAGTCCCCCCCCCCTTTACATTGGAACCTGCAGAGTCCCCCCCCTTTACATTGGAACCTGCAGAGTCCCCCCCTTTACATTGGAACCTGCAGAGTCCCCCCCTTTACATTGGAACCTGCAGAGTCCCCCCCTTTACATTGGAACCTGCAGAGTCCCCCCCCCCTTTACATTGGAACCTACAGAGTCCCCCCCCTTTACATTGGAACCTACAGAGTCCCCCCCTTTACATTTGAACCCGCAGAATCCCCCCCCCCCTTTACATTGGAACCCGCAGAATCCCCCCCTTTACATTGGAACCCGCAGAGTCCCCCCCTTTACATTGGAACCCGCAGAGTCCCCCCTTAGATCAGTGTCTGCAGAGTCTTCCCCCCCCCCAAGATCAGTGTCTGCAGAGTTCCTCCCTGAGATCAGAGTCCACAGAGTTCCCTCCTCAGGTTGGAATCTGCGGAGTTCCCCTTTTAGGTCAGAACCCTTGGGGTTGCCCCCTGAAGTTACCCTTTACATTGAAACCCACAGAGTTCCCTTACACTGTAAGGAGGGACTCCGCACACTCTGAAGTAAGGAGGAAAACTGAGAAATCTGATGTAAGGAGGGGACTCTAATGTAAAGGGGAACACTGCAGACTCCGGTGTAAAGGGTAACTTAGCATGGAAATTAAACTTCATATGTGGCATTTGCACCAAACTGGCGCCGGATTCTGCAGACGGAGAGATTGTTTTAATTAAACAAATTTCTTAGAATTATTATAGAGAAATTTGACAAAACTCCACCCTACAGATGAATGAATGGAAGGATAATGAGCCGAATCAGAGAGAGACTCCGGGGCCATCTAGTGGTCAGTGTGCAGAAGGCAGAAACTCTGTGTGGGCGAATATACAGTATATATCTCTCATTATATATATATATATATATACAGTATATACCTCTCATTATGTATATACAGTATATACCTCTCATTATATATATATATATATATATATATATATATATATATATACAGTATATACCTCTCATTATATATACCGTATCTGACAAAAGTAAGTACACCCCTCGGTGACATTTCTTCTCTCTTTTCATGTGACAACACTGAAGAAATGACACTTGTCTACAATGTAAAGTAGTGAGTGTACAGCTTGTATAACAGTGTAAATTTCCTGTCCCCTCAAAATAACTCAACACACAGCCATTCATGTCTAAACCGCTGGCAACAAAAGTCAGTACACCCCCTAAGGGAAAATGTCCAGATTGGGCCCAAAGTGTCAATATTTTGTGTGGCCGCCATTATTTTCCAGCACTGCCTTCACCCTCTTGGGCATTGAGGTCAGCAGAGCTTCACAGGTCGCCACTGGAGTCCTCTTCCCCTCCCCCATGATGACATCACGGAGCTGGTGGATGCTGGAGACCTTCCCCTCCTCCACCTTCCATTTGAGGATCCCCCACAGATGCTCAATAGGGTTTAGGTCTGGAGACATGCTTGGCCAGTCCATCACCTTTACCCTCAGCTTCTTTAGCAAGGCAGTGGTGGTGTTGGAGGTGTGTTTGGGGTGGTTATCATGTTGGAATACTGCCCTGCGGTCCAGTCTCTGAAGGGAGGGGGTCATGCTCTGCTTCAGTATGTCACAGTACATGTTGGCATTCATGGTCCCCTCAATGATCTGTAGCCCCCCAGTGCCGGCAGCACTCATGCAGCCCCAGACCATGACACCCCCACCACCATGCCTGACTGTAGACAAGACACACTTGTCTTTGTCCTCCTCACCTGGTTGCCCCCACACACGCCTGACACCATCTGACACCAAATACCTTTATCTTGGTCTCATCAGACCACAGGACATGGTTCCAGTAATCCATCTCCTTAGTCTGCTTGTCTTCAGCAAACTGTTTGTGGTCTTTCTTGTGCATCATCTTTAGAAGAGGCTTCCTTCTGGGACGACAGCCATGCAGACCAATTTGATGCAGTGTGCGGCGTATGGTCTGAGCACTGACAGGCTGACCCCCCCCCCCCCCACCCCTACAACCTCTGCAGCAATGCTGGCAGCACTCATACGTCTATTTCCCAAAGACAACCTCTGGATATGACGCTGATCACGTGACCTCAACTTCTTTGGTGGACCATGGCGAGGCCTGTTCTGAGGGGAACCTGTCCTGTTATACCGCTGTATGGTCTTGGCCACCGTGCTGCAGCTCAGTTTCAGGGTCTTGGCAATCTTCTTATAGCCTAGACCAGTGATGGTGAACCTCGGCACCCCAGATGTTTTGGAACTACATTTCCCATGATGCTCTCCTACACTGCAGAGTGCCAGAGCATCATGGGAAATGTAGTTACAAAACATCTGGGGTGCCAAGGTTCGCCATCACTGGCCTAGGCCATCTTTATGTAGAGCAACAATTCTTATCTTCAGATCCTCAGAGAGTTCTTTGCCATGAGGTGCCATGTTGGACTTCCAGTGACCAGTATGAGAGAGTGAGAGTGATAACACCAAATTTAACACACCTGCTCCCCATTCACACCTGAGACCTTGTAACACTAACAAGTGGAACAGCAGATGGCGCTGTTGGTTATTAATAAAAAGAAGGGTACGGGGCACTATTGTAACTTAACTTTGTACCATTGTAAGGTAATATATACAATGTTGTAGCTGCGTAGCTTTGTACCATTGTGGGGTTATATCTATAGTAGGACAGCAGAGGGTGATGTTGTGGCACTTATTTGCACCACCTGTTCCATTTTCGGAATACCCCTCCTTCTTCTAATCAGTCCCAGAGGTCCTGGTACACACTTACCTTACCTGAACAGCAGGGGGCGCTGCTGCGGCTATGTGCCACTGTAAGTGTATATATAAAGTAGAACAGCAGGGGGCGTTGTTGCAGCGTTAAAAATGGTTATTAAAGCCAATAACAGACATTTATTATATGGCAGCTTACCAATTCTCAGATGTGACGGCTGCATTTGTTTTCTCTTTTAGACCAATGATATCATTGGTAGGAAGCTGACCAAACATAACGAGATAAACGATTGTTTGTTGGTTTTTAGCTCAAAAACTGAAGACGAGACGGACGTCATATCCAAATAATTTTACCTTTTATTAAAACATTACACAATCGCTGAATTCAGTATATTAGTTTATTCCGTATTCAGTAATGTTGCCCCCCCCCCCCCCCCCTGAGCCCAGGGCACTTCTATTTCTTCAGGGATTCCCTTAAAACAATGGCCACGGTAGCCGAGAAAGACATGAATTCCTTGAAGGTCACCTTCTTGTCGTTGTTGGCATCCATCTTACCGATGATTCCCTTCAGGACCTCATCCTTCTTCCCACTTCCCTGTAAGACAGAAAAACAACAACTTTTCATTTACAATTAGGGGAGATTTCCCCCAGTAGTTTGTGTCTCTGCCCCTCCCACAATGGGGAGATTTCCCCCAGTAGTTTGTCTCTGCCCCTCCCACAATGGGGAGATTTCCCCCAGTAGTTTGTGTCTCTGCCCCTCCCACAATGGGGAGATTCCCCCAGTAGTTTGTGTCTCTGCCCCTCCCACAATGGGGAGATTTCCTCCAGTAATTTGTGTCTATGCCCCTCCCACAATGGGGAGATTTCCTGCAGTAGTTTGTGTCTCTGCCCCTCCCACAATGGGGAGATTTCCTCCAGTAGTTTGTGTCTCTGCCCCTCCCACAATGGGGAGATTTCCCCCAGTAGTTTGTGTCTCTGCCCCTCCCACAATGGGGAGATTTCCCCCAGTAGTTTGTGTCTCTGCCCCTCCCACAATGGGGAGATTTCCCCCAGTAGTTTGTGTCTCTGCCCCTCCCACAATGGGGAGATTTCCCCCAATAGTTTGTGTCTCTGCCCCTCCCACAATGGGGAGATTTCCTGCAGTAGTTTGTGTCTCTGCCCCTCCCACAATGGGGAGATTTCCCCCAGTAGTTTGTGTCTCTGCCCCTCCCACAATGGGGAGATTTCCTGCAGTAGTTTGTGTCTCTGCCCCTCCCACAATGGGGAGATTTCCCCCAGTAGTTTGTGTCTCTACCCCTCCCACAATGGGGAGATTTCCCCCAGTAGTTTGTGTCTCTGTCCCTCCCACAATGGGGAGATTTCCCCCAGTAGTTTGTGTCTCTGCCCCTCCCACAATGGGGAGATTTCCCCCAGTAGTTTGTGTCTCTGCCCCTCCCACAATGGGGAGATTTCCTGCAGTAGTTTGTGTCTCTGCCCCTCCCACAATGGGGAGATTTCCCCCAGTAGTTTGTGTCTCTACCCCTCCCACAATGGGGAGATTTCCCCCAGTAGTTTGTGTCTCTGTCCCTCCCACAATGGGGAGATTTCCCCCAGTAGTTTGTGTCTCTGCCCCTCCCACAATGGGGAGATTTCCCCCAGTAGTTTGTGTCTCTGCCCCTCCCACAATGGGGAGATTTCCCGCAGTAGTTTGTGTCTCTGCCCCTCCCACAATGGGGAGATTTCCCGCAGTAGTTTGTGTCTCTGCCCCTCCCACAATGGGGAGATTTCCCCCAGTAGTTTGTGTCTCTGGATGTGATTGGCCGCCCTCTGGGGTGTCACTTACACTGATTGTGGGGAACTCGGCTATGGCGAGGTCGTACAGCTCGTCTGTGTTCAGGGTGTTTCCATCGGAGTCCCGTTTTTTGGCGTATTCCTCGAATTTCACGATCATCAGAGTCATCATTTCCTCCACGGTCAGGTCTGGGGCAGTCTGGAAAGAACACAGAATATGTATGGGCTCCTCCCACCAAGATCACACACACACCCCATTGGTCTAAACACCACCCCCAGTGCCTGAAACATGTCAGCATTATGTACTGACTTGGAAGTAAATAGGGAAGCTGGGAATCTACAGACTCGGATCCTTCTGTGAGATCTTCATCTGATCCTCCGGAACCGACCATCTTGTATGACAGCCAATCACAAGTCACTGAAATCAGTGAACATTGAGCTCTGATTGGCTGCTGGGAGACAGCGCTGTTATCGCACTTGCATCTTTATTAAATAAAGATTTCAACATTCAAACCGCCCGTGTTCTGTACATAGCGAAATTGTGTTTACTATAAGACCCCGCGGGGGTGGGGAGGTGGGTGCGGTTAACATGCAAATGAGCAGAGGGTGGAGCTTCCTATAAAATGTATTTTGTTACATTTGCATCTGTGCAAAATTATACATTTTATTAGGTTTTATTATTATTATTTTTATTATTAATATTAATATTATTATTTTATTACTATTGTTATGTTTATTATCATTATATGTTGTTGTTGTTACTTATTTTTATAATTATTATTATTATTTTATTGCTATTTTTCTTATTATTTTTACTATTATTATTACTATTGTTATTGTAGCACTATTATTATAAAAAAAATGTGTATATGTGTGTATATATATATATATATATATATATATATATATATATATATATATTTTTTTTTTTTTTTTTTTTTTAACAAATAGTGATAAAATAATAATAATAAACCTAAATAAACACATAATAGTAATACAATAACAAATTATTATTAATAACATGTATAATAATGGTAAAAAAAAGTTATATTACTAACATTATTTTTACAGTAATTATGATTTATTATTATTATTTTATTTTTATTATATTTATTTTTTATATTTTATTATTATTATTATTTTATTACTATTGCTATTATTCTTATTATTATGTTTTTTTATTATTATTTTATTTGCTATTGTTATTGTAGTACTATTATTATTAATTAATTAATATAGATCTATATTTATTAATACAATAACAAATAGTTTATTTATTTTTAGTGATAAAATAATAATAATAAACCTAAATAAACATAAACGTAATACAATAACAAACAATTTGTAATAAAATGAATAATAGTAAAAAATAATTATATTACTAATATTTTTTTACAAGTATTATGATTTATTATTATTATTATTGTATTATTATTTGTATTACTATTATTATTTTATTACTATTGCTCTTATTTTTATTATTATGTGTATTATTATTATTTTATTACTCTTGTTATTGTAGTACTATTCTTATTAAAATATATATCTATATATATATCTATATCTATATATATCTATATCTATATATATATATATCTATATATATATATATATATATATATATATATATATATATATATATATATATATATATATAATTTTTTTTTAAATACAATAACAAATAGTGATAAAATGAATAATAGTAAAAATAATTATTTTACTAATATTATTTTTACAATTATTATGATTATTATTGTATTATTTTTGGTATTAAATGTATAATTATTAATAATAATAATTATTATAATAGTAATACAAAAAATATTAGTAATATTAGTATATTAGTAATATATTAAATATTAGTAATACAATTATTATTTCTACTATTATTATTATAACTAATAATTGTATTGCAAATATTATTTTACTGTTATTATTAGTAGTAAAAATAATATTAGTAATACAATTATTATTATTTTTACTATTATTATTTATTATTATTGTTATTAATAATAATAATAACAATAAAAAAAATTCACTATTATTATTATGATTTATTCACTTGGCTGGCTGTTGATAAAAGTCATGTCTTTGAGGTGTAGTAACTGCTCCCTCATGTAAATGTCATGTAAAGTATGTGTAGCTCCTGACGCCTGACACACCCGGGAGGCAAATTAATCACCCCGGGGCAGAAATGGAGGACGGGCGTTTGGCCAAACGTCTAAACAGAGGACGAGAGGCGGGGCTTTTTCCCCATAGCTATGGCAATCGCGGGGTTAACCCCTTTCCTTCCTTTTTATCAATTGGCCGATAGGTGAACATTAAGGGGGCGATCGAACGTTTGGATCTGTCCAATGGCCATGGTTTTCTCCAGCACCAGCAGTGCCCGGGCCCCTCCTCCTCCTTTCTGCACGGGCATAAATATGGAGGCACGGCTATGCCATGCACTCGTGTTTATGCCGGATGTGCTTCCCTGGCTGCACCCCCTGCCAACTTCTCTATTCTTCCCAGTTATGGACGCGAGGTGACCCATCGATGGTGGATCTGGTAGGCGTAGGCGTAAGTAGGCGTCTGAGACAACTGACCCCAATTTTGCCCACCTGTGCAGGTGACCCTAACCTATGGAGACCAGAACCTGAACCTTCCAATGACCCCACAAGAGGAAACCCATAGAGGGAGACCCGTGCCAAGCTGGCCGTGAGTGGCTCCACAACCCAACCCACGGAGCGGATGGAGTTCCACTTACCATGTTTTCAATGTGGTCAGGTTTTTTGGAAGATGGAGAGGAGAATTCAGCTGGTGTGGTACCGGTTACGGTCCCATGGCCAATATATACCCCGCCAGGACAGCCCCACACCCCGTGGAGCCACCTGATTGGAGGATGAGCCTGAGGTCTTGGAAGGGCTGTCCTCCCTTCCCTCATCATTGACGCTCCTCTTTATACAAATTCTTCCAAATGTTGGTAAACCATAAAAAAAAAACATCTCTGACTTCTCACCGCCTGCCTGAGGAGAAGAGTCGCCACCCGCCCCTCGCAACAATGTAACCAATTATCTTCCCCGAGAATAGAGGGAGCGATCGTTAGTTTTATGGTAGAGAGGAAGAGATGAGAACGAGTCCGACGAGTCCCTTTCATCTTCAGTGTTGTTATATATGTATGTGTATATATATATATATATATATATATATATATATATATATATATATATATACATATATATATATACATACACACACACACATATACAGTGCCTTGCGAAAGTATTCGCCCCCCTTGAACTTTTCAACCTTTTGCCACATTTCAGGCTTCAAACATAAAGATATAAAATTGTAATTTTTTGTGAAGAATCACCAACAAGTGGGACACAATTGTGAAGTGGAACGAAATCTATTGGATTTTTGAAACTTTTTTAGCAAATAAAAAACTGAAAAGTGGGACGTGCAAAATTATTGGACCCCTTTACTTTCAGTGCAGCAAACTCCCTCCAGAAGTTCAGCGAGGATCTCTGAATGATCCAATGTTGTCCTAAATGACTGATGGTGATAAATAGAATCCACCTGTGTGTAATCAAGTCTCTGTATAAATGCACCTGCTCTGTGATAGTCTCAGGGTTCTGTTGAAAGCACAGAGAGCATCATGAAGACCAAGGAACACACCAGGCAGGTCCGTAATACTGTTGTGGAGAAGTTTAAAGCCGGATTTGGATACAAAAAGATTTCCCAAGCTTTAAACATCCCAAGGAGCACTGTGCAAGCCATCATTTTGAAATGGAAGGAGTATCAGACCACTGCAAATCTACCAAGACCTGGCCGTCCCTCTAAACTTTCAGCTCAGACAAGGAGAAGACTGATCAGAGATGCAGCCAAGAGGCCCATGATCACTGCAGAGAACTACAGCTGAGGTGGGAGAGTCTGTCCATAGGACAACAATCAGTCGTACACGGCACAAATCTGCCCTTTATGGAAGAGTGGCAAGAAGAAAGCCATTTCTCAAAGATATCCATAAAAAGTCTCGTCTAAAGTTTGCCACAAGCCACCTGGGAGACACACCAAACATGTGGAAGAAGGTGCTCTGGTCAGATGAAACCAAAATCCAACTTTTTCCCCACAATGCAAAACGATATGTTTGGCGTAAAAGCAACACAGCTCATCACCATCAACACACCATCCCCACTGTCACACATGGTGGTGGCAGCATCATGGTTTGGGCCTGCTTTTCTTCAGCAGGGACAGGGAAGATGGTTAAAATTGAGGGGAAGATGGATGCAGCCAAATACAGGACCATTCTGGATGAAAACCTGTTGGAGTCTGCAAAAGACCTGAAACTGGGAACGGAGATTTATCTTCCAACAAGACAATGATCCCAAACATACAGCAAAATCTACAAAGGAATGGTTCACAAATAAACGTATCCAGGTGTTAGAATGGCCAAGTCAAAGTTCAGACCTGAATCCAATCGAGAATCTGTGGAAAGAGCTGAAAACTGCTGTTCACAAACGCTCTCCATCCAACCTCACTGAACTCCAGCTGTTTGGCAAGGAAGAATGGGCAAGAATTTCAGTCTCTCGATGTGCAAAACTGATAGAGACACCCCCCAAGTGACTTGCAGCTGTAATCGCAGCAAAAGGCGGCTCTACAAAGTATTAACGCAAGGGGGCCCAATCATTTTGCACGCCCCACTTTTCATTTTTTTATTAGTTAAAAAAAGTTTCAAAAATCCAATAGATTTCCTTCCACTTCACAATTGTGTCCCACTTGTTGGTGATTCTTCACAAAAAATAAACATTTTATATCTTTATGTTTGAAGCCTGAAATGTGGCAAAAGGTTGAAAAGTTCAAGGGGGGTGAATACTTTCGCAAGGCACTGTATATATGTATGTGTATATATATATATATATATATATATATATATATATACACAGTTCCTTGAAAAAGTATTCATACCCTTTGAAATTCCCCACATTTTGTTACAACCAAAAACCATAAATGTATTTTATTGGGATTTTATGTGATGGACCAACACAAAGTGTCACATAATTGTGAAGTGGAAGGAAAATGATACAAATAAATATGTGAAAAGTGTGGGGGAGGGGCATTTGTATGGCGCCCCCCGGAGTCAATACTTTGTAGAACCCCCTTTCTCTACAAGTCTTTTTGGGGGTGTCTCTACCAGCTTTGCCCATCTAGAGAGGACATTTCTGCCCATTCTTCTTCTTTGTAAAATATCTCAAGCTCTGTCAGATTGGATGGAGAGCGTCTGTGATCAGCAATTTTCAAGTCTTGCCCACAGATTCTCAATGGGATTTAGGTCTGGACTGTGACTGGGCCATTCTAACACATGAATATGCTTTGATGTAAACCATTCCATTGTAGCTCTGGCTGGATGTTTCGGGTCGTTGTCCTGCTGGAAGGGGAACCTCCGCCCTGGTCTCAAGTCTTTTGCCGACTCTAACAGGTTTTCTTCTAAGATTGTCCTGTATTTGTCTCCATCCATCTTCCCATCAACTCTGACCAGCTTCCCTGTCCCTGCTGAAGAAAACCATCCCCACCACATGATGCTGCCACCGCCATGTCTCACGGTGGGGATGGTGTGTTCGGGGGATGGGTGGTGTTAGTTTTCCCCACACATAGCGTTTTGGTTTTAGGCCATAAAGTAGAATTTTGGTCTCCTGTGACCAGATCACCTTCTTCCACATGTTTGCTGCCCCCTCCCCCACATGGCTTCTCACAAACTACAAACAGGACTTCTTATGACTTTCTTTCACCAATGTCTTTCTTCTTGTCACTCTTCCATAAAGGGCAGATTTGTGGAGAGACGACTAATAGTTGTCCTGTGGACAGATTCTCCCCCCTGAGCTGTGGATCTCTGCAGCTCCTCCAGAGTTACCATGGACCTCTTGGCTCTTCTCTGATGAATGCTCTCCTTGCCCGGCCCGGTCAGTTTAGGTGGACGGCCATGTCTTGGTAGGTTTGCGGTTGTGCCCATACTCTTTCCATTTTCCGATGATGGATTGAACAGAGCTCCGTGAGATGGTCAAAGCTTGGGGAGATTTTATTATAACCCAACCCTGCTTTATACTTCTCCACAACTTTATCCCTGACCTGCCTGGTGTGTTCCTTGGCGTTCATGATGCTGTTTGTTCACTAAGGTTCTCCAACAAACCTCTGAGGGCTTCACAGAACAGCCGTATTTATACTGAGATTACATGACACACAGGTGGACTCTATTTACTAATCAGGTGACTTCTGAAGGCGATTGGTCCCTCTAGATTTTAGTTAGGGGTATCAGAGTAAAGGGGGCGCCATACAAATGTCCCTCCCCCACACTTCTCACATATTTATGAGAGAGGGAGGGGAAAAAATGCACAATATATGACAGACTGAGAGGGAAATGAAAAGGGGAGGGCTTATATGGACTCCTCCCCTTTTATATATATATATATATATATATATATATATCCCAACCCCCCCCCCCCCAAAAAAAAAATTGCCCTAGAACTCCCCTTTCTATACAAACTCAACTGCTTTGGCAACGCCTATAAGTATTTGTATTATATACCAATAAAGTGAATATGGATTCAAGAAGGGAGAGAAATGATAGAAGAGAAGAGAGAGGGATGAGGGAGAGAGAAGAGAAGAGAGAGGAGAGAGAGGGCGCGCCTCCTCACCTAATTGGCCCCCACACTGACCCCGTCCAATGCTAAGCTTAAATCATAACTTCAGCTAAAATATTTTCTCTTTCTTTTGGGGAAGAGGAGAGAAGTGTTACAATTTTTTTTGTAAGTTTTTTTGTTATTTCTGTCTGTGACCGCATTTTTCACTTTCTATTCCTTCGACACCCCCCTACAAGAAATGTGAACGGGGGTTGTCACCCGGGCAGGAAGCGGCACACAGCAATAAGAACGTTATCCAGAGTCCTAAGCATGCTGACAGGAGGAGAGAGCAGATTGGGAGAGGGAGGAGCACATCAATTGTTTACACCTAGAACGGTGAACTCATCGCTGTGCTGCTTCTCCTTTCACTGGCCAGTCGCCAGTTGGGGGCTCGTCCGGGATGACCTGAGCTCACAGGGAGAAGTGGGTCGAACAACGGGGTCATTTTTTTTTTTTGCACCCCATGAAACAGATATAACAGAACACTTTCAATGGGGAGGTTCACAGGCCAGGAGGGGAGCCAATCGGAGAAGAGGATTGCTGGGGTGGACATAGCTTGGCGGAGCAGATCTGGATCATGTTCCATGCCAGGGGGGGGGGTGGAGGAGACCCAACATTATTCCAGTATTATAGATCGGGATCTGTTCATTATATACTTGTTGCTGACTGAGGTTGTCCGCTAGGGTGCCCAGCCTCACCTACCCTCCCCCTACCCCTCCCCCCCCCCCCCACCAGTCCTGCTCAGTGAAGGTGCCCCGCAGGCAGAACTTGTCACTGTGTCTATAATCCGAGACCAACCCTCACCTCAGGCGTCGTTGTTCTAGAACAACCTGAACCTGTGCCAATTTCCTTCTCCCGGTGATAAATGATAATATATATATATATATATATACCTTACAGGAGAAAAAAAATGTGTGAGAGTATATATACAATAACTTATATAAGGGGATATATATATATAAACAGTTGTGCTCATAAGTTTGCACACCCCGGCAGAATTCAGGAATTTCTTGGCTTCAGAGAATATGAATGATAACGCTAAAACTTTCCTCTCACTCGTGGTCAGTGATTGGCTGAAGCCATTTCTTATCAATCGTCCGTCTTTACTCTTTTTATATCATAATCGAGACAGAAACTACCCAGATCAAAAGTTTACATACCCCGGTTCTTAATGGCCCCAAGTTTGGACACCCCAGTTCTTAATACCGTGTATTGCCCCCCCTTCACCATCAATGACGTTGAAGTCTTGTGGGGTATTTGTGGAGGAGGCTCTTTATCTTCTCAGATGGTTCCTCTCGGCACAAAGCCCTCCGGGTTCCTGGAAATTCTTGGGCCGTCCCCCATGAACGGCACGGTTTTGAGATCTCCACCAGAGGGGCTCAATGATATTGAGGTCAGGAGGCTGAGATGGCCACTCCAGAACCTTCGCTTTATTCTGCTGTAGCCAATGACGGGTGGACTTGGTCTTGGGTTTTGGATCCTTGTCATGTTGGAAGGTCCATGTCCATCCCATGCGAAGCTTCCTGGCTGATGAATGGAAATGTTCCTCCAGTAATTTTTGATAACATACTGCGTTCATATTGCCGTCAATTTTGACCAAATTTCTCTGTGGCCTTTTGAAGCTCCCACATCCCCCAAAACATCAGCGACCCACCTCCGTGTTTCACAGTAGGGATGGTGGACCTTTCATCATAGGCCTTGTTGACTCCTCTCCAAATGTAGTGTTTATGGTTGTGGCCAAAAAGCTAAATTTTTGGTCTCGTCGCTCCAAATGACTTTGTGCCGGAAGGTTTGAGTCTCGTCTCTGTGCTGTTTGGTGTATTGTAAGCCGGATACTTTGTTACTTTGTGGTATTTGCGCCGTAAATGGCTTTCTTCTGGAGACTCGACCATGCAGCCCATCTTTCTTCAAGTGCCTCCTGATTGTGCATCTAGAAATATCCACACCACATGTTTTCAGAGAGTCCTGTATTTCCCCTGAAGTTATTTGTGGGGTTTTCTTTTTTCTTTGCATCCAAAACAATTTTTCTGGCAGTTGTGGCTGAAATTTTAGTTGGTCTACCTGACCGTGGTTTGGTTTTCAACAGAACCCCCTCATTTTTCCACTTCTTGATTAGAGTTTGAACGCTGCCAATTGGCGGTCTCAATTCCTCGGATATCTTTTTATATCCCTTTCCTGTTTTATTACAGTTCAACTACCTTTTCCCGCAGATCCTTTGACAGTTCTTTTTCAGAATCCAGAAACGTCAGTGCAGCACTGGATGGAAGATGCAAGGGTCTGTCAGGAGTCCAGAAACTCATTGACCTTTTATACACACACTAATTACAAGGAAACAGATCACAGGTGAGGATGGGGACCTTTTAATAGCCATTCAAACCCCTTTGGGTCAACTTGTGTGCATGTTATCAGGCCAAAATCACCGGGGTATGTAAACTTTTGATCAGGGTCAATTGGGTAGTGTGTGTGTATATATATATATATATATATATATATACTGTAGGATGGAAAATTGACAAAGGGGGTGCCTGTGACTTTAGGGCACGTTCCATTTAAAGGGAGACTCCACTGATAGTGTCGGGGTACGAGGTCTGCCCAATGAGGGTCTCGCACCTCCAATCCGCTCCGATAAGCACCTGGCTGCCCCTCCCCCTCTTCCAAACCCTCCATCTTTTGAATGGCCCCAAGTCTGGGAAAATCTGGTGTCCCTGGGTCTCAGCTCCGCCCCACTGGATCATGTGACCAGAGACTGCAGTCTGCACTCTCACAGTCCTGCTGAATTCACTGCTGTATTGGATTATATAAGTGAACTGGGGGAGGGGATATGACTACAGCGCAAGTGCAGTACTTGCTGAAAAGCTTTCGAGTTGGTTTTCCTTGGCATCCAATGGGAGTGAAGGAGCCCAGTGAGGTATGTAGGGGGCGGGGGGTAGGGGGGTAGTCATTATCTGATCCATTGCCCCCCCACCAGGCTGGAGGTTGTCACTCCATATGGGTGAAAATAATAATGTAATGAGGGCGGGGGGGCATCTAGGGGCTGCCCCTAGAGCGCTGTCCGGTGTCACAAGGTGCGGATGTGGGCGTCGCCCGTCATGGGTCAGGTGCGTCGCGTCGGCGCCATTAGCAGTCGCGCCAGCGGCGGCGCTCCACTAAGCTTAGGTGCGCCCCATTGCGTTGCATGTTGGGGCGTGGCACCGCCATTCGTTCTTCACGCCCCCCCCCCCCGACACATGGGTGTTTTAGCGTGCCGCTCACGGTTACACAGCCAAGTAACGCGCGTCAACGTCCTTTCTGATGGCGCGTCGCCTTGGACAGGAACGCAGCCTAGGGGCGCACCGTATGAGCGCCTCCACGTGACTCAGCCATACGGGTGTTTTTTAGGCCCGGTGAACGGCGGGAAACCTGCGCAGTGCCCCTTTAACTGTATACAGCCAGGTGTGCGAGAGAGGCAGCGGGCCAACGCCCCCGCGATCTGCCGCCGCCGCCTAAAAAAAATTAGTGACTCACGCCCCAGCCATGTGCCTCATCCACAATACCGTACTACCCCTCGCCCCCAGGCCACTGCCCCTCCCCTCCCAAAACATTTGGGGAATGCTGGGGATTCCCCGTGAAGCTGAAATCGCCGTAGCTCCCCGACTAGTAAATTGCACCCAGCCCCGGGAAATCGCCATGTCACCTGCCCGTGCCTCCCTCTACAATGTTACGTCCCTGGCTGTGGGGGGGAGGGGGGCAGCGGCCCCCCTGGTGGACTAAAACCCCATTTACGATACAATGGCTGCATGGGACAGAGGGGGGGCGCCACAATGATGCTTCGCACACAGGGCAGCCCATTCCTTTTTTTTTTTTTTTTAATGGGCCGTCCAACGCGCGATCAATGCGCCAAAGTGTCTCCTTTAGCTTTTTAGGCGTCGAGTGTCCCGCGTTTCTATTCCAACGTTCCGGCACATTTTGTCGCGCGTTTTTTTTTTTCCCGTGTGGAGAAATGTACCGCTCCTCGGGGTGTTTGCAGCAAGTGGCGCCACGCGCATTACGGAAAAGTCGCCAGACGCGTCAAAATCACGTTTGTTTTTATTTTTTTGCATCCGACTTTGTTTCTCACACACAACGTTCCCCTAGTCTTCGTTTTCATTTCCCTGGTGGGGTAATGAGGGGTGGGGGGGTTCAAAGGTGGGCTGCAAGGGGGGCAGTCCGGGATGAGAAAGGACGGCGCCATCGGGAGGGGTGGCGATTTAAAATAAATGACCAATGCGTATATTCATAGGAGGGGATCCTGGCAAGGAAATTGCCCCCCTTTCATCCGAAACGACCCCCCCCCCCTCCCCCCATCCAATTATAAGTGGAACATGTCAGAAATGAAGCCGTTCATATAGCAGAGCGGATCCCCCCTCCCCCTCCCCCATCGCAGATCTGAAACGCTGAGTGAGAAGAGATTATAATTTACAGACAATTGAAGGTCACACCGCCGGAAGGCGATCGCTCTAAAAATATCGTTCGGTGACCCGCGGAATTTCCGACATAATCCCAACCTGGGCGACCGGACCGACAACTTCACCTTCCCACGATGCCATTATATATGGGGGGGGCCATGTATCCATTATATACAGGGGCTATATACCCATTGTATACACAGGGGGGGCTATATACCCATTATATACACAGGGGGCCATATACCCATTATATATACAGGGGCCATATACCTATTATATACAGGGGGGCCATATACCCATTATATATACAGGGGGGCCATATACCCATTATATATACAGGGGGCCATATACCCATTATATATACAGGGGGGCCATATACCCATTATATACACAGGGGGGCCATATACCCATTATATATACGGGGGCCATATACCTATTATATACAGGGGGGCCATATACCCATTATATATACAGGGGGGCCATATACCCATTATATACACAGGGGGCCATATACCCATTACATACAGGGGAGCCATATACCCATTATATACAGGGGACATATATCCATTATATACAGGGAGGACATATACCCATTATATACAGGGGACATATATCCATTATATACAGGGGAGCCATATACCCATTATATACAGGGAGGACATATACCCATTATATACAGGGAGGACATATACCCATTATATACAGGGGAGCCATATACCCATTATATACAGGGAGGACATATACCCATTATATACAGGGGCTATATACCCATTATATATACAGGGGGGCCATATACCCATTATATATACAGGGGGGCCATATACCCATTATATACACAGGGGGGCTATATACCCATTATATACACAGGGGGGCCATATACCCATTATATACACAGGGGGGCTATATACCCATTATATATACAGGGGGGCCATATACCCATTATATATACAGGGGGGCCATATACCCATTATATACACAGGGGGGCTATATACCCATTATATATACAGGGGGGCCATATACCCATTATATACACAGGGGGCCATATACCCATTATATATACGGGGGCCATATACCCATTATATATACGGGGGCCATATACCCATTATATACAGGGGAGCCATATACCCATTATATACAGGGGAGCCATATACCCATTATATACAGGGGAGCCATATACCCATTATATACAGGGGACATATATCCATTATATACAGGGAGGACATATACCCATTATATACAGGGGACATATATCCATTATATACAGGGGAGCCATATACCCATTATATACAGGGAGGACATATACCCATTATATACAGGGAGGACATATACCCATTATATACAGGGGAGCCATATACCCATTATATACAGGGAGGACATATACCCATTATATACAGGGGCTATATACCCATTATATATACAGGGGGCCATATACCCATTATATACACAGGAGGGCTATATACCCATTATATACACAGGGGGGCCATATACCCATTATATACACAGGGGGGCTATATACCCATTATATATACAGGGGGGCCATATACCCATTATATACACAGGGGGGCATATACCCATTATATACAGGGGGGCCATATACCCATTATATACAGTGGGGCCATATACCAATTATATACACAGGGGGCCATATACCCATTATATACACAGGGGGCCATATACCCATTATATACAGGGGCCATATACCATTATATACACAGGGGGCCATATACCCATTATATACACAGGGGGCCATATACCCATTATATACAGGGGGGCCATATACCCATTATATACAGGGGGGCCATATACCCATTATATACAGGGGGGCCATATACCCATTATATACAGGGGGACATATACCCATTATATACAGTGGGGCCATATACCCATTATTTACAGGGGGCCATATATCCATTATATACAGGGGGGCATATACCCATTATATACAGCGGGCCATATACCCATTATATACAGGGGGGGCCATATACCCATTATATACAGGGGGGACATATACCCATTATATACAGGGGCCATATACTCATTATATACAGGGGGGCCATATACCCATTATATACAGGGGGGACATATACCCATTATATACAGGGGGCCATATACCCATTATATACAGGGGGGACATATACCCATTATATACAGGGGAGCCATATACCCATTATATACAGGGGGGACATATACCCATTATATACAGGGGGGCCATATACCCATTATATACACAGGGGGCCATATACCCATTATATACCGGGGGGCCATATACCCATTATATACAGGGGGGACATATACCCATTATATACAGGGGAGCCATATACCCATTATATACAGGGGAGCCATATACCCATTATATACAGGGGGGACATATACCCATTATATACAGGGGGGCCATATACCCATTATATACACAGGGGGCCATATACCCATTATATACAGGGGGGCCATATACCCATTATATACAGGGGGGCCATATACCCATTATATACAGGGGAACCATATACCCATTATATATACAGGGGGGACATATACCCATTATATACAGGGGAGCCATATACCTATTATATACAGGGGGGACATATACCCATTATATACAGGGGGGGACATATACCCATTATATACAGGGGAACCATATACCCATTATATACAGGGGGGACATATACCCATTATATACAGGGGATCCATATACCCATTATATACAGGGAGGACATATACCCATTATATACAGGGAGGACATATACCCATTATATACAGGGAGGACATATACCCATTATATACAGGGAGGACATATACCCATTATATACAGGGGAGCCATATACCCATTATATACAGGGGGGCCATATACCCATTATATACAGGGGGGCCATATACCCATTATATACAGGGGGGCCATATACCCATTATATACAGGGGGGACATATACCCATTATATACAGGGGAGCCATATACCCATTATATACAGGGGGGACATATACCCATTATATACAGGGGGGACATATACCCATTATATACAGGGGAACCATATACCCATTATATACAGGGGGGACATATACCCATTATATACAGGGGGGACATATACCCATTATATACAGGGGAACCATATACCCATTATATACAGGGAGGACATATACCCATTATATACAGGGAGGACATATACCCATTATATACAGGGAGGACATATACCCATTATATACAGGGAGGACATATACCCATTATATACAGGGGAGCCATATACCCATTATATACAGGGGGGACATATACCCATTATATACAGGGGAGCCATATACCCATTATATACGGGGGGCATATCAGTTGGTGGTTTGATATTATTGGGTCGGGTTCATTCAGCGTTCAGCAGGCGGGGGAGGGGTAGTCTGGTTCCTCTGTATAGAGGATCTGCGGTTGGCACATACGATCGGATGAATGGCGCTGTGGGCGGGGTCGACGTCACATTGTGATTTCTGTTTGCTCTCCAGATTGTAAGCTCTTCTTCAAACACTCAGAACAATTCTGAGCCCTTTTCTTTTCCCCAGTAACCTCCGTCTGGCAGGATGGTGGGTCCACCCCCGGGTGTGCCTTTGGTGTCCCCCGCAGGTCCCCCTCCCCCCTCCCCCCATCAATATTATAATGATATTTTAAATAAAACTTTTCCATTTTCATTCTATTCCTTATTCTATGCCCGGGTCTCTGTGGTTCTCTAGGCAATGCAGGCAGATCATGGCTGGTGGGAGGGGCTGAACGTAGCTTCCTGAAAACATCACCATGGAAAATATCTCCCACATACAGAGGGGTCCTGTCACCCCCAGTTTGCTGAGACAAAAAAATAATTAAATGTAAAAAGGCAAAGGCTGTATCCTCCACTGTTCAAATGTAAGTCCTTCATTTACAATGGTAAATACCACATTTGGCCACTAGATGGAGCCGAGTCTCATAGACATTTCCATCTACAGCTCCACCTAGTGGCTAAATGAGATTTGTAGTTCTTCCATGGCAGCTCCCTGTACCCACCAAACCCCCCCATTATCCCGACAATGTGTATTTGATGGTCACCCATCTCTTCCGTCAAGGCATTGTACTCCTTATAAAGAAGCAGCAATATTTTTTCCATATGACGCAACCAAAATTACTTTATGAGGTTTATTTATAAAATATTTGCATAGCCGTTCACTATGTAAAAGTGCCAGAACCTTCGCTCTGCGCCAATTCAAACAAATAAATGTAAATATTCTGCACTGTTCCAATGTAAGTCATTCATTTAAGATAGAAAATACTGCATTTGGCCACTAGATGGAGCCGAAATCTCATAGACATTTCCATCTTCAGCTCCATCTAGTGGCCAAATGCAGCATTCCCCCCCCCCATACATATTTTGTGATTGAAGCCCATATTATGGCCACTAGATGGCGCTGAGTATAATGGTAATAGGCATGGCCATCAGTGCCATCTAGTGATAATGGGGAGAATATCTCCCACATACAAAGGGGTCTTGTCACCTCCAGTATGCTGAGACAAAAAAATATATATATAATATATAATGTAAAAAGGCAAAGGCTGTATCCTCCACTGTTCAAATGTAAGTCCTTCATTTACAATGGTAAATACCACATTTGGCCACTAGATGGAGCCGAGTCTCATAGACATTTCCATCTCTAGCTCCACCTAGTGGCCAAATGACACTTGTAGTTCCTTCCATGGCAGCTCCCTGTACCCACCGAATCCCACAATATCCCGACATTGTGTATTTGATGGGCATTGCACTCCCCATGGAGAAACGGGGGAACTATTTCCATCCAACAAAACTAAAAATACTTTATGAGGTTAATTTATAAAATATTTGCACAGCCGTTCTCTCTGTAAAAGTGCCCGAACCTTCGCTCTGTGTGCCAATTGGAGGGGGGGGGAACAACAACTGTAAATCAATATATCTTGCACTGTTCGAATGTAAGTCACTGATTTAAAATAGAAAATACCCCATTTGTCCACTAGATGGAGTCGAGTATCATAGACATTTCCATCTTCAGCTCCATCTAGTGGCCAAATGCAGCATTACCCCCCCCAATACATATTTTGTAAATGAAGCACAAATTATGGCCACTAGATGGCGTTGAGTATAATAAGTATACCTATCAGCGCCATCTAGTGATAATGGGGAAAATACCTCCGACATACAGAGGGGTCCTGTCACCCCCAGTATGCTGAGACAAAAAAAAAAAATGTAAAAAGGCAAAGGCTGTATCCTCCACTGTTCAAATGTAAGTCCTTCATTTACAATGGTAAATACCACATTTGGCCACTAGATGGAGCCGAGTCTCATAGACATTTCCATCTCTAGCTCCACCTAGTGGCCAAATGACACTTGTAGTTCCTTCCATGGCAGCTCCCTGTACCCACCGAATCCCACAATATCCAGACATTGTGTATTTTATGGGCATTGCACTCCCCGTGGAGAAACGGGGGAACTATTTCCATCCAACAAAACTAAAAATACTTTATGAGGTTAATTTATAAACTATTTGCACAGCCGTTCTCTCTGTAAAAGTGCCCGAACCTTCGCTCTGTGTGCCAATTGGAGGGGGGGGGGGAAACAACAACTGTAAATAAATATATCTTGCAATGTTCGAATGTAAGTCACTGATTTAAAATAGAAAATACCCCATTTGGCCACTAGATGGAGTCGAGTATCGTAGACATTTCCATCTCCAGCGCCATCTAGTGGCCAAATGCAGCATCCCCCCATATATATTTTGTAAATAAAGCTCATATTATGGCCACTAGATGGCGTTGAGTATAATAATAATAATAGGTATACCCATCAGCGCCATCTAGTGATAATGGGGAAAATAACTCCGACATACAGAGGGATCCTCTCACCCCCAGTATGCTGAGACAAAAAAAATAATTAAATGTGAAAAGGCAAAGGCTGTATCCTCCACTGTTCAAATGTAAGTCCTTCATTTACAATGGTAAATACCACATTTGGCCACTAGATGGAGCCGAGTCTCATGGACATTTCCATCTCTAGCTCCACCTAGTGGCCAAATGACACTTGTAGTTCCTTCCATGGCAGTTCCCTGTACCCACTGAATCCCACAATATCCCGACATTGTGTATTTGATGGGCATTGCACTCCCCATGGAGAAACGGGGGAACTATTTCCATCCAACAAAACTAAAAAATACTTTATGAGGTTAATTTATAAAATATTTGCACAGCCGTTCTCTCTGTAAAAGTACCCGAACCTTCGCTCTGTGTGCCAATTGGAGGGGGGGGGGAAACAACAACTGTAAATAAATATATCTTGCACTGTTCGAATGTAAGCCACTGATTTAAAATAGAAAATACCCCATTTGGCCACTAGATGGAGTTGAGAATCATAGACATTTCCATCTTCAGCTCCATCTAGTGGCCAAATGCAGCATCCCCCCCATACATATTTTGCAAATAAAGCTCATATTATGGCCACTAGATGGCATTGAGTATAATAATAATAGGTATACTCATAAGCGCCATCTAGTGATAATGGGGAAAATACCTCCGACATACAGAGGGGTCCTGTCACCCCCAGTATGCTGAGACAAAAAAAAAAAATGTAAAAAGGCAAAGGCTGTATCCTCCACTGTTCAAATGTAAGTCCTTCATTTACAATGGTAAATACCACATTTGGCCACTAGATGGAGCCGAGTCTCATAGACATTTCCATCTCTAGCTCCACCTAGTGGCCAAATGACACTTGTAGTTCCTTCTATGGCAGCTCCCTGTACCCACCGAACCCCACAATATCCCGACATTGTGTATTTTATGGGCATTGCACTCCCCGTGGAGAAACGGGGGAACTATTTCCATCCAACAAAACTAAAAATACTTTATGAGGTTAATTTATAAACTATTTGCACAGCCATTCTCTCTGTAAAAGTGCCCGAACCTTCGCTCTGTGTGCCAATTGGAGGGGGGGGGGAACAACAACTGTAAATAAATATATCTTGCACTGTTCGAATGTAAGTCACTGATTTAAAATAGAAAATACCCCATTTGGCCACTAGATAGAGTCGAGTATCATAGACATTTCCATCTCCAGCGCCATCTAGTGGCCAAATGCAGCATTACCCCCCCAATACATATTTTGTAAATGAAGCCCAAATTATGGCCACTAGATGGCGTTGAGTATAATAATAATAGGTATACTCATAAGCGCCATCTAGTGATAATGGGGAAAATAACTCCGACATACAGAGGGATCCTCTCACCCCCAGTATGCTGAGACAAAAAAAAATAATTAAATGTGAAAAGGCAAAGGCTGTATCCTCCACTGTTCAAATGTAAGTCCTTCATTTACAATGGTAAATACCACATTTGGCCACTAGATGGAGCCGAGTCTCATAGACATTTCCATCTCTAGCTCCACCTAGTGGCTAAATGAGACTTGTAGATCCTTCCATGGCAGCTCCCTGTACCCACCGAACCCCACAATATCCCGACATTGTGTATTTTATGGTCACCCATCTCTTCCGTCAAGGCATTGTACTCCCCACAGGGAAACCGCAATCTTTTTTTCCATCCGGCACAACCAGGAATTACTTTATGGGGTTCATTTATAAAATATTTCTGTAGCCGTTCACCCTAAAATAAGTGCATGGACCTTCGTTGTGGGCAAATTGGGCATCAAAACAAATTGAAAAAGTCTGTATCCTGCACTGTTCGAATGTAAGTCATTCATTTACAATGGAAAATACCCCATTTGGCCACTAGATGGAGCCGAGGTCTCATAGACATTTCCATCTACAGCTCCACCTAGTGGCCAAATGCAGCATTTTCCTCCCACATACAGAGGTGTCCTGTCACCCCCAGTATACTGAGACTTGTAGTTCTTCCATGGCAGCTCCCTGTACCCACCAAACCCCCCCATTATCCCGACATTGTATATTTGAGGGTCACCCATCTCTTCCGTCAAGGCATTGTACTCCCTATAAAGAAGCAGCAATATTTTTTCCATCTGACAACCAAAATTACTTTATGAGGTTTATTTATAATAATATTCTCTATGTAAAAGTTTCTGAACTTTCGCTCTGCGCCAATTCAAACAAAAAAATGTAACAAATGTAAATATTCTGCACTGTTCCAATGTAAGTCATTCATTTAAAATAGAAACTACAACATTTGGCCACTAGATGGAGCCGAAGTCTCACAGACATTTCCATCTTCAGCTCCATCTAGTGGCCAAATGCAGCATTTCCCTCCCACATACATATTTTGTGAATATTATGCCCACTAGATGGCGCTGGATGCGGAAATGTCTGAGAGACTCGGCTCCACTTAGTGGCCAAATGTTGTATTTTCTATTTTCCCTCCCATGGAGGATTTGATACTTCTGTACATGGGAGGAGCCTGTGATAATTATGTACATGGGAGGAGCCTGAGATATTTATGTACGTGGGAGGAGCCTGTGATACTTATGTACATGGGAGGAGCCTGTGATACTTCTGTACATGGGAGGAGTCTGTGATACTTATGTACATGGGAGGAGTCTGTGATACTTATGTACATGGGAGGAGCCTGTGATACTTATGTACGTGGGAGGAGCCTGTGATACTTATGTGCATGGGAGGAGCCTGTGATAATTATGTACATGGGAGGAGCCTGTGATACTTATGTACATAGGAGGAGCCTGTGATACTTATGTATGTGGGAGGAGCCTGTGATACTTATGTACGTGGGAGGAGCCTGTGATACTTATGTACGTGGGAAGAGCCTATGATACTTATGTGCATGGGAGGAGCCTGTGATA
The DNA here is from genome assembly GCF_037356315.1 of Lithobates pipiens. Lineage (NCBI taxonomy): Eukaryota > Metazoa > Chordata > Amphibia > Anura > Ranidae > Lithobates > Lithobates pipiens. The sequence continues at coordinate 29,513,474 of NW_027507791.1, forward strand.
CTTATGTACATGGGAGGAGCCTGTGATACTTATGTACGTGGGAGGAGCCTGTGATACTTATGTGCATGGGAGGAGCCTGTGAAACTTATGTACATGGGAGGAGCCTGTGATACTTATGTACATAGGAGGAGCCTGTAATACTTATGTATGTGGGAGGAGCCTGTGATACTTATGTACATAGGAGGAGCCTGTGATACTTATGTATGTGGGAGGAGTCTGTGATACTTATGTACATGGGAGGAGCCTGTGATACTTATGTACATAGGAGGAGCCTGTGATACTTATGTATGTGGGAGGAGTCTGTGATACTTATGTACATGGGAGGAGCCTGTGATACTTATGTACATGGGAGGAGCCTGTGATACTTATGCACATGGGAGGAGCCTGTGATACTTATGTACGTGGGAGGGGTCTGTGATACTTGTGTACGTGGGAGGAGCCTGTGATATTTCTGTACATGGGAGGAGCCTGTGATAGTTATATATGTGGGAGGAGCCTGTGAGGCTTAAGTACATGGGAGGAGTCTGTGATACTTATGTACATAGGAGGAGCCTGTGATACTTATGTACATGGGAGGAGCCTGTGATACTCATTTACATGGGAGGAGCCTGTGATACTTATGTACATGGGAGGAGTCTGTGATACTTATGTACATGGGAGGAGTCTGTGATACTTTTGTACATGGGAGAAGCCTGTGATACTTATGTACGTGGGAGGAGCCAGTGATACTTATGTACATGGGGAGGAGCCTGTGATACTTCTGTACATGGGAGGAGTCTGTGATACTTGTGTACATGGGAGGAGCCTGTGATACTTATGTACATGGGAGGAGCCTGTGATACTTATGTACATGGGAGGAGCCTGTGATACTTATGCACATGGGAGGAGCCTGTGATACTTATGTACGTGGGAGGGGTCTGTGATACTTGTGTACGTGGGAGGAGCCTGTGATATTTCTGTACATGGGAGGAGCCTGTGATAGTTATATATGTGGGAGGAGCCTGTGATGCTTAAGTACATGGGAGGAGTCTGTGATACTTATGTACATATTAGGAGCCTGTGATACTTATGTACATGGGAGGAGCCTGTGATACTCATTTACATGGGAGGAGCCTGTGATACTTATGTACATGGGAGGAGTCTGTGATACTTATGTACATGGGAGGAGTCTGTGATACTTTTGTACATGGGAGGAGCCTGTGATACTTATGTACGTGGGAGGAGCCAGTGATACTTATGTACATGGGGAGGAGCCTGTGATACTTCTGTACATGGGAGGAGTCTGTGATACTTGTGTACATGGGAGGAGCCTGTGATACTTATGTACGTGGGAGGAGCCTGTGATACTTATGTGCATGAGAGGAGTCTGTAATACTTATGTAAATGGGAGGAGTCTGTGATACTTATGTACATGGGAGGAGCCTGTGATACTTATGTACATGGGAGGAGCCTGTGATACTCATTTACATGGGAGGAGCCTGTGATACTTATGTACATGGGAGGAGTCTGTGATACTTATGTACATGGGAGGAGTCTGTGATACTTATGTACATGGGAGGAGTCTGTGATACTTATGTACATGGGAGGAGCCTGTGATACTTATGTAAATGGGAGGAGTCTGTGATACTTATGTACATGGGAGGAGCCTGTGATACTTATGTACATGGGAGGATCCTGTGATACTCATTTACATGGGAGGAGCCTGTGATACTTATGTACATGGGAGGAGCCTGTGATACTTATGTACGTGGGAGGAGCCTGTGATACTTATGTACGTGGGAGGAGCCTGTGATACTTATGTGCATGGGAGGAGCCTGTGATACTTATGTGCATGGGAGGAGCCTGTGATAATTATGTACATGGGAGGAGCCTGTGATACTTATGTACATAGGAGGAGCCTGTGATACTTATGTATGTGGGAGGAGCCTGTGATACTTATGTGCATGGGAGGAGCCTGTGATACTTATGTACATAGGAGGAGCCTGTGATACTTATGTATGTGGGAGGAGCCTGTGATACTTATGTACATGGGAGGAGCCTGTGATACTTATGCACATGGGAGGAGCCTGTGATACTTATGTACGTGGGAGGGGTCTGTGATACTTGTGTACGTGGGAGGAGCCTGTGATATTTATGTACATGGGAGGAGCCTGTGATAGTTATGTATGTGGGAGGAGCCTGTGATGCTTAAGTACATGGGAGGAGTCTGTGATACTTATGTACATGGGAGGAGCCTGTGATACTTATGTACATGGGAGGAGCCTGTGATACTCATTTACATGGGAGGAGCCTGTGATACTTATGTACATGGGAGGAGTCTTCGATACTTATGTACATGGGAGGAGTCTGTGATACTTATGTACATGGGAGGAGCCTGTGATACTTATGTACGTGGGAGGAGCCTGTGATACTTGTGTACATGGGGAGGAGCCTGTGATACTTCTGTACATGGGGAGGAGCCTGTGATACTTGTGTACATGGGAGGAGTCTGTGATACTTGTGTACATGGGAGGAGCCTGTGATACTTATGTGCATGAGAGGAGTCTGTAATACTTATGTAAATAGGAGGAGTCTGTGATACTTATGTACATGGGAGGAGCCTGTGATACTTATGTACATGGGAGGAGCCTGTGATACTCATTTACATGGAAGGAGCCTGTGATACTTATGTACATGGGAGGAGTCTTTCATACTTATGTACATGGGAGGAGTCTGTGATACTTATGTACATGGGAGGAGCCTGTGATACTTATGTACGTGGGAGGAGCCTGTGATACTTATGTACGTGGGAGGAGCCTGTGATACTTATGTGCATGGGAGGAGCCTGTGATACTTATGTGCATGGGAGGAGCCTGTGATAATTATGTACATGGGAGGAGCCTGTGATACTTATGTACATAGGAGGAGCCTGTGATACTTATGTATGTGGGAGGAGCCTGTGATACTTATGTGCATGGGAGGAGCCTGTGATACTTATGTACATAGGAGGAGCCTGTGATACTTATGTATGTGGGAGGAGCCTGTGGTACTTATGTACATGGGAGGAGCCTGTGATACTTATGCACATGGGAGGAGCCTGTGATACTTATGTACGTGGGAGGGGTCTGTGATACTTGTGTACGTGGGAGGAGCCTGTGATATTTATGTACATGGGAGGAGCCTGTGATAGTTATGTATGTGGGAGGAGCCTGTGATGCTTAAGTACATGGGAGGAGTCTGTGATACTTATGTACATGGGAGGAGCCTGTGATACTTATGTACATGGGAGGAGCCTGTGATACTCATTTACATGGGAGGAGCCTGTGATACTTATGTACATGGGAGGAGTCTTCGATACTTATGTACATGGGAGGAGTCTGTGATACTTATGTACATGGGAGGAGCCTGTGATACTTATGTACGTGGGAGGAGCCTGTGATACTTGTGTACATGGGGAGGAGCCTGTGATACTTCTGTACATGGGGAGGAGCCTGTGATACTTGTGTACATGGGAGGAGTCTGTGATACTTGTGTACATGGGAGGAGCCTGTGATACTTATGTACGTGGGAGGAGCCTGTGATACTTATGTACATGAGAGGAGTCTGTAATACTTATGTAAGTGGGAGGAGTCTGTGATACTTATGTACATGGGAGGAGCCTGTGATACTTATGTACATGGGAGGAGCCTGTGATACTCATTTACATGGGAGGAGCCTGTGATACTTATGTACATGGGAGGAGTCTTTCATACTTATGTACATGGGAGGAGTCTGTGATACTTATGTACATGGGAGGAGCCTGTGATACTTATGTACGTGGGAGGAGTCTGTGATACTTGTGTACGTGGGAGGAGCCTGTGATACATATGTACGTGGGAGGAGTCTGTGATACTTGTGTACGTGGGAGGAGCCTGTGATACTTATGTACATGGGAGAAGTCTGTGATACTTATGTACATGGGAGGAGCCTGTGATACTTATGTACGTGGGAGGAGCCTGTGATACTTCTGTGCATGGGAGGAGCCTGTGATACATATGTATGTGGGAGGAGTCTGTGATACTTGTGTACGTGGGAGGAGCCTGTGATACATATGTACGTGGGAGGAGTCTGTGATACTTATGTACGTGGGAGGAGCCTGTGATACTTATGTGCATGAGAGGAGTCTGTAATACTTATGTAAATGGGAGGAATCTGTGATACTTATGTACATGGGAGGAGCCTGTGATACTTATGTACATGGGAGGAGCCTGTGATACTCATTTACATGGGAGGAGCCTGTGATACTTATGTACATGGGAGGAGTCTGTGATACTTATGTACATGGGAGGAGTCTTTCATACTTATGTACATGGGAGGAGCCTGTGATACTTATGTACGTGGGAGGAGCCTGTGATACTTATGTACGTGGGAGGAGCCTGTGATACTTATGTGCATGGGAGGAGCCTGTGATACTTATGTGCATGGGAGGAGCCTGTGATAATTATGTACATGGGAGGAGCCTGTGATACTTATGTACATAGGAGGAGCCTGTGATACTTATGTATGTGGGAGGAGCCTGTGATACTTATGTACGTGGGAGGAGCCTGTGATACTTATGTACGTGGGAGGAGCCTGTGATACTTATGTACGTGGGAGGAGCCTGTGATACTTATGTGCATGGGAGGAGCCTGTGATACTTATGTACATAGGAGGAGCCTGTGATACTTATGTATGTGGGAGGAGCCTGTGATACTTATGTACATGGGAGGAGCCTGTGATACTTATGCACATGGGAGGAGCCTGTGATACTTATGTACGTGGGAGGGGTCTGTGATACTTGTGTACGTGGGAGGAGCCTGTGATATTTATGTACATGGGAGGAGCCTGTGATAGTTATGTATGTGGGAGGAGCCTGTGATGCTTAAGTACATGGGAGGAGTCTGTGATACTTATGTACATGGGAGGAGCCTGTGATACTTATGTACATGGGAGGAGCCTGTGATACTCATTTACATGGGAGGAGCCTGTGATACTTATGTACATGGGAGGAGTCTTCGATACTTATGTACATGGGAGGAGTCTGTGATACTTATGTACATGGGAGGAGCCTGTGATACTTATGTACGTGGGAGGAGCCTGTGATACTTATGTACATGGGGAGGAGCCTGTGATACTTATGTACATGGGAGGAGCCTGTGATACTTATGTACGTGGGAGGAGCCTGTGATACTTATGTACATAGGAGGAGCCTGTGATACTTATGTATGTGGGAGGAGCCTGTGATACTTATGTACATGGGAGGAGCCTGTGATACTTATGCACATGGGAGGAGCCTGTGATACTTATGTACGTGGGAGGGGTCTGTGATACTTGTGTACGTGGGAGGAGCCTGTGATATTTATGTACATGGGAGGAGCCTGTGATAGTTATGTATGTGGGAGGAGCCTGTGATGCTTAAGTACATGGGAGGAGTCTGTGATACTTATGTACATGGGAGGAGCCTGTGATACTTATGTACATGGGAGGAGCCTGTGATACTCATTTACATGGGAGGAGCCTGTGATACTTATGTACATGGGAGGAGTCTGTGATACTTATGTACATGGGAGGAGCCTTTGATACTTATGTACGTGGGAGGAGCCTGTGATACTTATGTACATGGGGAGGAGCCTGTGATACTTCTGTACATGGGAGGAGTCTGTGATACTTGTGTACATGGGAGGAGCCTGTGATACTTATGTACGTGGGAGGAGCCTGTGATACTTATGTGCATGAGAGGAGTCTGTAATACTTATGTAAATGGGAGGAGTCTGTGATACTTATGTACATGGGAGGAGCCTGTGATACTTATGTACATGGGAGGAGCCTGTGATACTCATTTACATGGGAGGAGCATGTGATACTTATGTACATGGGAGGAGTCTTTCATACTTATGTACATGGGAGGAGTCTGTGATACTTATGTACATGGGAGGAGCCTGTGATACTTATGTACGTGGGAGGAGCCTGTGATACTTCTGTGCATGGGAGGAGCCTGTGATACATATGTACGTGGGAGGAGTCTGTGATACTTGTGTACGTGGGAGGAGCCTGTGATACATATGTACGTGGGAGGAGTCTGTGATACTTGTGTACGTGGGAGGAGCCTGTGATACTTATGTACATGGGAGGAGCCTGTGATACTTATGTACTTGGGAGGAGCCTGTGTTACTTATGTACATAGGAGGAGCCTGTGATACTTATGTACATGGGAGGAGCCTGTGATACTTATGTACATGGGAGGAGCCTGTGATACTTATGCACATGGGAGGAGCCTGTGATACATATGTACGTGGGAGGAGTCTGTGATACTTGTGTACGTGGGAGGAGCCTGTGATATTTATGTACATGGGAGGAGCCTGTGATAGTTATGTACATGGGAGGAGCCTGTGATACTTATGTACATGGGAGGAGCCTGTGATACTCATTTACATGGGAGGAGCCTGTGATACTTATGTGCATGGGAGGAGTCTGTGATACTTATGTACATGGGAGGAGTCTGTGATACTTTTGTACATGGGAGGAGCCTGTGATACTTATGTACGTGGGAGGAGCCAGTGATACTTATGTACATGGGGAGGAGCCTGTGATACTTCTGTACATGGGAGGAGTCTGTGATACTTGTGTACATGGGAGGAGCCTGTGATACTTATGTACGTGGGAGGAGCCTGTGATACTTATGTGCATGAGAGGAGTCTGTAATACTTATGTAAATGGGAGGAGTCTGTGATACTTATGTACATGGGAGGAGCCTGTGATACTTATGTACATGGGAGGAGCCTGTGATACTCATTTACATGGGAGGAGCCTGTGATACTTATGTACATGGGAGGAGTCTGTGATACTTATGTACATGGGAGGAGTCTGTGATACTTATGTACATGGGAGGAGTCTGTGATACTTATGTACATGGGAGGAGCCTGTGATACTTATGTAAATGGGAGGAGTCTGTGATACTTATGTACATGGGAGGAGCCTGTGATACTTATGTACATGGGAGGATCCTGTGATACTCATTTACATGGGAGGAGCCTGTGATACTTATGTACATGGGAGGAGCCTGTGATACTTATGTACGTGGGAGGAGCCTGTGATACTTATGTACATGGGAGGATCCTGTGATACTCATTTACATGGGAGGAGTCTTTCATACTTATGTACATGGGAGGAGTCTGTGATACTTATGTACATGGGAGGAGCCTGTGATACTTATGTACGTGGGAGGAGCCTGTGATACTTATGTACGTGGGAGGAGCCTGTGATACTTATGTGCATGGGAGGAGCCTGTGATACTTATGTGCATGGGAGGAGCCTGTGATAATTATGTACATGGGAGGAGCCTGTGATACTTATGTACATAGGAGGAGCCTGTGATACTTATGTATGTGGGAGGAGCCTGTGATACTTATGTGCATGGGAGGAGCCTGTGATACTTATGTACATAGGAGGAGCCTGTGATACTTATGTATGTGGGAGGAGCCTGTGATACTTATGTACATGGGAGGAGCCTGTGATACTTATGCACATGGGAGGAGCCTGTGATACTTATGTACGTGGGAGGGGTCTGTGATACTTGTGTACGTGGGAGGAGCCTGTGATATTTATGTACATGGGAGGAGCCTGTGATAGTTATGTATGTGGGAGGAGCCTGTGATGCTTAAGTACATGGGAGGAGTCTGTGATACTTATGTACATGGGAGGAGCCTGTGATACTTATGTACATGGGAGGAGCCTGTGATACTCATTTACATGGGAGGAGCCTGTGATACTTATGTACATGGGAGGAGTCTTCGATACTTATGTACATGGGAGGAGTCTGTGATACTTATGTACATGGGAGGAGCCTGTGATACTTATGTACGTGGGAGGAGCCTGTGATACTTGTGTACATGGGGAGGAGCCTGTGATACTTCTCTACATGGGGAGGAGCCTGTGATACTTGTGTACATGGGAGGAGTCTGTGATACTTGTGTACATGGGAGGAGCCTGTGATACTTATGTGCATGAGAGGAGTCTGTAATACTTATGTAAATGGGAGGAGTCTGTGATACTTATGTACATGGGAGGAGCCTGTGATACTTATGTACATGGGAGGAGCCTGTGATACTCATTTACATGGGAGGAGCCTGTGATACTTATGTACATGGGAGGAGTCTTTCATACTTATGTACATGGGAGGAGTCTGTGATACTTATGTACATGGGAGGAGCCTGTGATACTTATGTACGTGGGAGGAGCCTGTGATACTTATGTACGTGGGAGGAGCCTGTGATACTTATGTGCATGGGAGGAGCCTGTGATACTTATGTGCATGGGAGGAGCCTGTGATAATTATGTACATGGGAGGAGCCTGTGATACTTATGTACATAGGAGGAGCCTGTGATACTTATGTATGTGGGAGGAGCCTGTGATACTTATGTGCATGGGAGGAGCCTGTGATACTTATGTACATAGGAGGAGCCTGTGATACTTATGTATGTGGGAGGAGCCTGTGATACTTATGTACATGGGAGGAGCCTGTGATACTTATGCACATGGGAGGAGCCTGTGATACTTATGTACGTGGGAGGGGTCTGTGATACTTGTGTACGTGGGAGGAGCCTGTGATATTTATGTACATGGGAGGAGCCTGTGATAGTTATGTATGTGGGAGGAGCCTGTGATGCTTAAGTACATGGGAGGAGTCTGTGATACTTATGTACATGGGAGGAGCCTGTGATACTTATGTACATGGGAGGAGCCTGTGATACTCATTTACATGGGAGGAGCCTGTGATACTTATGTACATGGGAGGAGTCTTCGATACTTATGTACATGGGAGGAGTCTGTGATACTTATGTACATGGGAGGAGCCTGTGATACTTATGTACGTGGGAGGAGCCTGTGATACTTGTGTACATGGGGAGGAGCCTGTGATACTTCTGTACATGGGGAGGAGCCTGTGATACTTGTGTACATGGGAGGAGTCTGTAATACTTATGTAAGTGGGAGGAGTCTGTGATACTTATGTACATGGGAGGAGCCTGTGATACTTATGTACATGGGAGGAGCCTGTGATACTCATTTACATGGGAGGAGCCTGTGATACTTATGTACATGGGAGGAGTCTTTCATACTTATGTACATGGGAGGAGTCTGTGATTCTTATGTACATGGGAGGAGCCTGTGATACTTATGTACGTGGGAGGAGTCTGTGATACTTGTGTACGTGGGAGGAGCCTGTGATACATATGTACGTGGGAGGAGTCTGTGATACTTGTGTACGTGGGAGGAGCCTGTGATACTTATGTACATGGGAGAAGTCTGTGATACTTATGTACATGGGAGGAGCCTGTGATACTTATGTACGTGGGAGGAGCCTGTGATACTTCTGTGCATGGGAGGAGCCTGTGATACATATGTATGTGGGAGGAGTCTGTGATACTTGTGTACGTGGGAGGAGCCTGTGATACATATGTACGTGGGAGGAGTCTGTGATACTTGTGTACGTGGGAGGAGCCTGTGATACTTATGTACATGGGAGGAGCCTGTGATACTTATGTACATGGGAGGAGCCTGTGATACTTATGTACGTGGGAGGAGCCTGTGATACTTATGTGCATGAGAGGAGTCTGTAATACTTATGTAAATGGGAGGAATCTGTGATACTTATGTACATGGGAGGAGCCTGTGATACTTATGTACATGGGAGGAGCCTGTGATACTCATTTACATGGGAGGAGCCTGTGATACTTATGTACATGGGAGGAGTCTGTGATACTTATGTACATGGGAGGAGTCTTTCATACTTATGTACATGGGAGGAGCCTGTGATACTTATGTACGTGGGAGGAGCCTGTGATACTTATGTACGTGGGAGGAGCCTGTGATACTTATGTGCATGGGAGGAGCCTGTGATACTTATGTGCATGGGAGGAGCCTGTGATAATTATGTACATGGGAGGAGCCTGTGATACTTATGTACATAGGAGGAGCCTGTGATACTTATGTATGTGGGAGGAGCCTGTGATACTTATGTACGTGGGAGGAGCCTGTGATACTTATGTACGTGGGAGGAGCCTGTGATACTTATGTGCATGGGAGGAGCCTGTGATACTTATGTACATAGGAGGAGCCTGTGATACTTATGTATGTGGGAGGAGCCTGTGATACTTATGTACATGGGAGGAGCCTGTGATACTTATGCACATGGGAGGAGCCTGTGATACTTATGTACGTGGGAGGGGTCTGTGATACTTGTGTACGTGGGAGGAGCCTGTGATATTTATGTACATGGGAGGAGCCTGTGATAGTTATGTATGTGGGAGGAGCCTGTGATGCTTAAGTACATGGGAGGAGTCTGTGATACTTATGTACATGGGAGGAGCCTGTGATACTTATGTACATGGGAGGAGCCTGTGATACTCATTTACATGGGAGGAGCCTGTGATACTTATGTACATGGGAGGAGTCTTCGATACTTATGTACATGGGAGGAGTCTGTGATACTTATGTACATGGGAGGAGCCTGTGATACTTATGTACGTGGGAGGAGCCTGTGATACTTATGTACATGGGGAGGAGCCTGTGTTACTTCTGTACATGGGAGGAGTCTGTGATACTTGTGTACATGGGAGGAGCCTGTGATACTTATGTACGTGGGAGGAGCCTGTGATACTTATGTGCATGAGAGGAGTCTGTAATACTTATGTAAATGGGAGGAGTCTGTGATACTTATGTACATGGGAGGAGCCTGTGATACTTATGTACATGGGAGGAGCCTGTGATACTCATTTACATGGGAGGAGCATGTGATACTTATGTACATGGGAGGAGTCTTTCATACTTATGTACATGGGAGGAGTCTGTGATACTTATGTACATGGGAGGAGCCTGTGATACTTATGTACGTGGGAGGAGCCTGTGATACTTCTGTGCATGGGAGGAGCCTGTGATACATATGTACGTGGGAGGAGTCTGTGATACTTGTGTACGTGGGAGGAGCCTGTGATACATATGTACGTGGGAGGAGTCTGTGATACTTGTGTACGTGGGAGGAGCCTGTGATACTTATGTACATGGGAGGAGCCTGTGATACTTATGTACTTGGGAGGAGCCTGTGTTACTTATGTACATAGGAGGAGCCTGTGATACTTATGTACGTGGGAGGAGCCTGTGATACTTATGTACATGGGAGGAGCCTGTGATACTTATGCACATGGGAGGAGCCTGTGATACATATGTACGTGGGAGGAGTCTGTGATACTTGTGTACGTGGGAGGAGCCTGTGATATTTATGTACATGGGAGGAGCCTGTGATAGTTATGTACATGGGAGGAGCCTGTGATACTTATGTACATGGGAGGAGCCTGTGATACTCATTTACATGGGAGGAGCCTGTGATACTTATGTACATGGGAGGAGTCTGTGATACTTATGTACGTGGGAGGAGCCTGTGATACTTATGTACGTGGGAGGAGCCTGTGATACTTATGCACATGGGGAGGAGCCTGTGATACTTATGTACGTGGGAGGAGCCTGTGATACTTATGTGCATGAGAGGAGTCTGTGATACTTATGTAAATGGGAGGAGCCTGTGATACTTATGTACATGGGAGGAGCCTGTGATACTTATGTGCATGGGAGGAGCCTGTGATACTTATGTACATGGGAGGAGCCTGTGATACTCATTTACATGGGAGGAGCATGTGATACTTATGTGCATGGGAGGAGCCTGTGATACTTATGTACATGGGAGGAGCCTTTGATACTCATTTACATGGGAGGAGTCTGTGATACTTATCTACATGGGAGGAGTCTGTGATACTTATGTACATGGGAGGAGTCTGTGATACTTATGTACATGGGAGGAGCCTGTGATACTTATGTAAATGGGAGGAGCCTGTGATACTCATGTACATGGGAGGAGCCTGTGATAGTCATGTACATGGGAGGGGCCTGTGATACTCATGTACATGGGAGGAGTCTGTGATACTTATATACATGGGAGGGGTCTGTGATACTCATGTACATGGGAGGAGCCTGTGATACTCATGTACATGGGAGGAGCCTGTGATATTTATGTACATGGGAGGAGTCTGTGATACTTATGTACATGGAGGGGCCTGTGATACTCATGTACATGGAGGGGCCTGTGATACTCATGTACATGGGAGGGGCCTGTGATACTCGTGTACATGGGAGGAGCCTGTGATACTTATGTACATGGGATTTTTTTTAAATATATTTGTAAAGATTTTAAACAGTCTTCTCTCACGTTGTCATTATGGAGGATTTTTTGTAGAAATTTGAGGAAAATAATGAATTTAATCCATTTTGGAATAAGGCTGTAACATAACAAAATGTGTAAAAAGTGAAGCGCTGTGAATACTTTCCGGATGCTCTGTAAATCATTTCAATAAAACAAAAAATATCAGATGTGACCACTAGATGGCGCTAAGTATCATCTCAAATATCCTTCTCCAGCGCCATCTGGTGGCTACATGCAGCATTTTCTGTTTTAGGCGATTGATTTCCATACAGAACAGCACCGGAGATCGTCTATTTTACATTATTTTGCTCCATTCACACAGGACGAATGTACTTTCACTGGGTGGGTGAAAGGCTATGCAAATCCTTTAGAAACCACCCCCAAGAAAATATTTTTGTTTGTGCTGGATGGGAAAAGATCGCTGAATGTGTGGATAATGGGGGGATGGGGGGGGTTTGGTGGGTTTGGGAGCTGCCATTGAGGAACTACAAGTCTCAGCATACAGGAGGAGGGGAAATCTCTGCGTGCGCTCAGAGACAAGGACACAGCTGGGGCTCAAGACAGTCGGGTGACTTGGAGGGGGGGTATTTAAAAAAAAAAATGTAATTTGTATAACTGTTCACCCATCAAAGCTGAACGTAGATTTGTTTTGTGCAGAAGGAGCAAAATCGAATGTTCTCCTAGCTGTGGATTGGAAAATACTGCATTATGGCCACTAGGTGGGGCTGAGTATCATAGGAAATAAGTATTCTCATCATCGCCATCTAGTGTGAATGGGAGGAATACCGCATTATGGCCACTAGATGGGGCTGAGTAGTATAAGAAATAAGTATTCTCATCAGCGCCATCTAGTGTGAATGGGAGAAATACCGCATTATGGCCACTAGGTGGGGCTGAGGTTGCTTCCGTCAAACGCTTCTCACACAGGTCATCGTGGAGATGGGCGATCCTCGGCTTTCTCGGTCGCTCTTCTCTGGTTGTCCTCAACATCCGTATTCTGGATCTGTGCTGAAGGACGACACCGGCAGCCAGGGAACCGGCAACTTCTGGGGCTCGAATGCTGATGACGTTGTCCCCGCCCGCCGACGCGTTTCACTCATTGTGAGGCGAGTGGGCTTAGCGTGGGAATTTAACGTCATACGTGTCGCCGGCACCAAACTGGCGTCAGATTCTGTGGGCGGAGAGACTGATTTTAATTTTACAAATTTATTGTAATTATCATAGAAAAAAAAAAAAATCGGAGAAAACTCCACCCTATAGATCAGTGATTGCGAACCTTGCCACCCCAGAGGTTTTGGAACTACATTTCCCATGATGCTTATCCACTCTACAGTAGAGCATCATGGGAAATGTAGTTCCAAAACATCTGGGGTGCCAAGGTTCGCCATCACTGCTATAGATGAATGAATGGAAGGAGAGACTCCGGGGCCATCTAGTGGTCAGTGTGCAGAAGGCAGAAACCACAGTATGTACCTCTCGTTATATATATATATATATATATATATATATATAAATCTCTCATTATATTAGACATGGGCGCCGTCAATAAATTCGTTTCGTTCTGTTCCGTTACGGTTCGTATTAAAATTAATTCGTATTTTGTGTCCGAAATTCCGTTTCGTACGAAATACGAATTGTCGTTAGGTTCGTTAACTTGTATGAACGTTCGTTACGATGAATTTAAAGGCAAAAATATACCTCAAGATAATGACAGTCGATGCTGATGGAAGTTTGGTTTTTATCCAAAATACGAAATTCCGTTGAAGAATTTCCTATCCGAAATACGACTTTTCATTAGATGAGAAAGAGAGAAGCGGATTGTCTGCCATGCACCGCTGGTCCAGTTTTCGCCTGCTCCTCCTGGGGCTGCTTATTATGAGGGGCTCCCACCATCCCCGTGCTAAGCTGACTTCCTCCTGGGGCTGCTTATTATGAGGGGCTCCCACCATCCCTGTGCTGTGCTGACTTCCTCCTGGGGCTGATTATTATGAGGGGCTCCCACCATCCCTGTGCTGTGCTGACTTCCTCCTGGGGCTGCTTATTATGAGGGGATCCCACCATCCCTGTGCTGTGCTGACTTCCTCCTGGGGCTGCTTATTATGAGGGGCTCCCACCATCCCTGTGCTGACTTCCTCCTGGGGCTGCTTATTATGAGGAGCTCCCACCATCCCTGTGCTGTGCTGACTTCCTCCTAGGGCTGCTTATTATGAGGGGCTCCCACCATCCCTGTGCTGTGCTGACTTCCTCCTGGGGCTGCTTATTATGAGGGGCTCCCACCATCCCTGTGCTATGCTGACTTCCTCCTGGGGCTGATTATTATGAGGGGCTCCCACCATCCCTGTGCTGTGCTGACTTCCTCCTGGGACTGATTATTATGAGGAGCTCCCACCATCCCTGTGCTATGCTGACTTTCTCCTGGGGCTGCTTATTATCAGGGGCTCCCACCATCTCTGTGCTATGCTTACTTCCTCCTGGGGCTGCTTATTATGAGGGGCTCCCACCATCCCTGTGCTATGCTGACTTCCTCCTGGGGCTGCTTATTATGAGGGGCTCCCACCATCCCTGTGCTGTGCTGACTTCCTCCTGGGGCTGTACCTCTGCTGTGCTCATTATGAGGGGCTCCCACCATCCCTGTGCTATGCTGACTTCCTCCTGGGGCTGCACCTCTGCTGTGCTCATTATGAGGGGTTTCCACCATTCCTGTGCTGTACTGACATACTGAGCACAGCAGGGGTACAGCCCCAGGAGGAAGTCAGCATAGCACAGGGATGGTGGGAGCCCCTCATAATAAGCACAGCAGGGGTACAGCCCCAGGAGGAAGTCAGCATAGCACAGGGATGGTGGGAGCCCCTCATAATAAGCACAGCAGAGGTACAGCCCCAGGAGGAAGTCAGCATAGCACAGGGATGGTGGGAGCCCCTCATAATAAGCACAGCAGGGGTACAGCCCCAGGAGGAAGTCAGCATAGCACAGGGATGGTGGGAGCCCCTCATAATAAGCACAGCAGGGGTACAGCCCCAGGAGGAAGTCAGCATAGCACAGGGATGGTGGGAGCCCCTCATAATAAGCACAGCAGGGTACAGCCCCAGGAGGAAGTCAGCATAGCACAGGGATGGTGGGAGCCCCTCATAATAAGCAGCCCCAGGAGAAAGTCAGCATAGCACAGGGATGGTGGGAGCCCCTCATAATGAGCACAGCAGAGGTAATGCCCCAGGAGAAAGTCAGCACAGCACAGGGATGGTGGGGTCCCCTCATAATAAGCATAATGACTGAGTCCGTCGTCGATGCAAAGACAACTGATCCGAAATTCGTAAACAAAAGTTCGTATTGCGTACAGAATTCGGGCGCATGGCAATTCGTATTTCGGATCCTCCCAAACGTACGAATTTTGGGAAATTTGTACGAAACGAAATCGCACATGTCTACATTATATATCTATACAGTATATACCTCTCATATATATATATATATATATATATATATATATATATATATATATATATATATATATACATACATACACACACAGTATATACCTCATTATATATAGGAATCAACTATATTATATATAACGTATGCGACAAAAGTAAGTATACCCCTCGGTAACATTTGTGTAAATCTTTTCTTCTCTCTTTTCATGTGACAACACTGAAGAAATACCATTAATGGCTGTGTGTTGAGTTATTTTGAGGGGACAGGAAATTTACACTGTTATACAAGCTGTACACTCACTACTTTTACATTGTAGACAAGTGTCATTTCTTCAGTGTTGTCACATGAAAAGAGAGGAGAAATGTCACTGAGGGGTGTACTTACTTTTGTGAAATACTGTATTTAAATGTATAATAATAATAGTGTGTGACTGTGTGGGGGAGGGGACATTAGAGTGTAAGCTCCTCTGTACAGAGACTGATGTGACTGTGGGGGGAGGGGACATTAGAGTGTAAGCTCCTCTGTACAGAGACTGATGTGACTGTGGGGGGAGGGGACATTAGAGTGTAAGCTCCTCTGTACAGAGACTGATGTGACTGTGGGGGGAGAGGACATTAGAGTGTAAGCTCCTCTGTACAGAGACTGATGTGACTGTGGGGGGAGGGACATTAGAGTGTAAGCTCCTCTGTACAGAGACTGATGTGACTGTGGGGGGGGGGGGGGACATTAGAGTGTAAGCTCCTCTGTACAGAGACTGATGTGGACTGTGGGGGGAGGGGACATTAGAGTGTAAGCTCCTCTGTACAGAGACTGATGTGACTGTGGGGGGGGAGGGGACATTAGAGTGTAAGCTCCTCTGTACAGAGACTGATGTGACTGTGGGGGGGAGGGGGACATTAGAGTGTAAGCTCCTCTGTACAGAGACTGATGTGACTGTGGGGGGGGGGGGGACATTAGAGTGTAAGCTCCTCTGTACAGAGACTGATGTGACTGTGGGGGGGAGGGGACATTAGAGTGTAAGCTCCTCTGTACAGAGACTGATGTGACTGTGGGGGAGGGGACATTAGAGTGTAAGCTCCTCTGTACAGAGACTGATGTGACTGTGGGGGGGAGGGGACATTAGAGTGTAAGCTCCTCTGTACAGAGACTGATGTGACTGTGGGGGGAGGGGACATTAGAGTGTAAGCTCTGGGGAGGAGGGGTACGGTCACATTGTATGTCGGGGGGACATTAGAATGTTAGCTCTGGGGGGGTACGGTCACATTGTATGTCGGGGGGGGGGGACACAGTTACATTACGGCGATCAGAAAGATAAAATCTCTTACGCGTTAAATTTATAAATAAAATAAAATATGAAATCAGCTTTATTCGCACAGAACAACAAAATACTGCGATACGTCACGTCTACAGCACATAATAATATCTTTGTATAATCTCAGCCGTTGATTGGCCGGTGAAGACATTTGGGGGGTCACCCTGACAGCCCCCTAATTAGGATTTGGTGGTACCGCCGCCCTTGTGGAAGCCGCGGCACCAAACCACTGATGGCGTACAAGAGAGGGGGGGAGGGGGGGAAGGGCTGAACTGGCCTGGGGGGGGGGGGGAGGGGTTTTTGGTGGATTGCCAGCATCCAATCATAAGTGAGATGAAGGAGGTTTGGAATCCTTGTTCACCCTCCGGCAGCTTTCTGATTGGTCACCACAATACCCAATAGAGTGGAGGCAATAGAGGGAAGAGCGTGTATATAGAAGGGTATATATAGCACATGAAATATACGATTTATACAGGTGATGCCAAAAGGGGGGTGAAGGCGCCCCCTCCTGGACTTTGTTACTTGGCTCAAAAAAAAAAAAGGAAGTGAAGGATTCTGGGAACCCGAGGTCCGGTGTGTTCTTAGTCCTCCAGGAACGTTCCTTCCTCGATGTAGGAGGAGCGCCCCCCTGCTGGGCACAGGAGGCATGGCGCCTTTGGGGCACTAGGGTCGTTCCTGGCACTGCAGGGCCATCTGGAGGCTCAGCTTCCGGGCGATCTCCCCGATTAAAGTCCAATACTCGTCAAAGCTGATCTTCCCGTCCTCGTCCGTGTCCAGCGACTGGATCAGCTTGTTGGAGGCTTCTTTGCTCTGTGTATTCTGGGGGGGGGGGGGGGTAGAAGATATTTTAGGGTTACAATTATAAAAAACATATATATATATAAATGTATAATCTGAACGGACATTGGTTCCATGCAAATTGGGCAAAAAACCTCCAGAACAAACGTTATTTTATTATGGACAGTAGCAAAATATTGCATTATGGCCACTAGGTGGCGCTGTGGAGAGTTGGGAATAAGTATCTATTTATAGCAAGAGATACAACGTAACAATTCTGGAGAACGCTTGAGGGAATTATAAATAATAGCTACAATTATTGGCTACATTTGTTTGCCAATTTCCTGTCCTACAAGTTTTATCTTGGAACGCTCTCCAGGCAACCCCTCTAAAATTTTTGCCAGGATTATTTGGGACATCGTTGGGGGAGATTTCCCCTTTGCTTCCTCTTCCCTTGACACCAGGATGGGGTCCCGGGTTTACCTGCCAGCGTTTCTGGCATCCGCCTCTCCCACCAACCCCGGGAATCTATATACAACCTTTTTACTTCCGAATTGTCCAGCTGTGCTTTTTGGCCTCTCTGGCCATTTCCCTGTAGTTTTGGATATCTTCATTGGACGGGGGAGTAGACTATGAACACACACACG